>NC_056524.1:231283531-231344695 GCF_019175285.1 Sceloporus undulatus | reverse complement strand
TAATAATAATAATAATAATAATAATAATAATAATAATAATAATAATAATATTTATTTATTTATGTTTCCCCGCCTCTCCCAGTGGATCGAAGCAGGGTTACAGACTAAATAACAGCACACAGTGCTTACATAAAAATTCAATTAAAAGCAGCTAAAAACAATAAAATCCAACATCAGACAATAGCATCAACAAGCAAGACAGGGATCATACACAGACAGGAGCATATCATTCATATCATATCGGGGGGGTATTCATATCAGGTGGGGTATGCTCAGCTAAAAAGCTCAGTTTTAACTGCTTTTCTAAATGTTTCTAGCGAGGCCGCCGAGTGGATCTCCTCAGGAAGACTATTCCAAAGTCTCGGAGCCATTGATGAGAATGTTCTTTGTGAAGTAGCAACATACAGTGTTACCCCGGGATACGAATGCGCCGCCTTACGAAATTTCCGGGTTACGAAAAAATCCAATTGAAAAAAACTGTTCCGGGTTACGAAGGTTATTTCGGGTTACGAAAGAAATTTTGGTGCTTTTCGGCGCTTTTTCGCACCAAATCGCGGCTTTTCCCCATTAGCGCCTATGGGGTTTCGGCTTGCGAAAGCCTTTCGGGTTACGAAAGCGGCGGCGGAACGAATTATTTTCGTAACCCGGGGTAACACTGTATTTAAAGGTTGCTATTTCCAATAGGTTCTTACCCCATGTTCTAAGAGTGCGGGGCAGATTATATAGGGAGATGCAGTCCCGTAAGTAACTCGAGCCCAAGCCATGTAGGGCTTTATAGGTAATAACCAACACCTTGGAAGCAAATAGGGAGCCAGTGAAGATCTTTTAAGATAGGTGTAATATGGTCGAACCTTGATGAACCGATGACCAATCTGGCTGCCATATTTTGCACTAACTGAAGCTTCCGAGCTTGGTACAAGGGTAGCCCCATGTAAAGCTCATTACAGAAATCTAGACGAGAGGTTACCAGAGCGTGTACCACCATTTCAAGGTCCCTTTGGTCTAGGTAGGGTCGCAGTTGGTGTATCAACCGAAGTTGATAGCAAACACTTCTGGCCATCGCATCTGCCTGAGATGTCAATTGCAGGGACGAGTCCAGAAGTACTCCTAAACTGCGAACTTTGTCCTTCAGGGGAAGTATGACCCCGTCCAGGACAGGTTGGTAAATTTCCTTCCTTAGACCCGAGGAACCTATCACAAGTACTTCCGTTTTCTCTGGATTCAGTCTGAGTTTGTTTTCTCTCATCCAGCCCATTACCGACTCCAGGCAGGCATTCAGAGGAGAGACACCATCCTTAGTCCCTGTATCAGTCGGAGACATAGAGAAACATATTTGGGTGTCATCAGCATACTGATAATACCATGCCCCATGTCTCCGTGACTCCGCCGATGTAGTCATACTGGATCAGCTCCAATCTGTGAGTACTGATGACGTGGACAAGCTGCTTGGTAAGGTGAGGAAGACAACTTGCCCTCTTGACCCTTGCCCATCATGGCTGGCCGTCCAGGGGGGGGATGCATTGATGAGATTCCTCACGGATATCATCGGTGCATCCTTCAGGGAAGGACATGTTCCATCTTGTTTAAAGGAAGCGGCGGTTAGGCCGCTCCTGAAAAAACCTTCCCTGGACCCCCTGGATATGAAGAATTATAGGCCGGTGTCATTGCTGCCATTTTTGAGCAAGGTGATCGAGAGGGCGGTTGCCCTTCAGCTCCAAGCTGTCTTGGATGAAGCCGATTATCTAGACCCATTTCAAACTGGCTTTAGGACAGGCTTTGGGGTTGAGACTGCCATGGTTGCCTTGACCGACGATCTGCGTCTGAGCATTGACAGGGGGAGTGTGACCCTGTTGGTGCTCTTAGACCTCTCAGCGGCTTTTGATACTATAGATCACGGCATCCTCTTGGACCGCCTGAAGGGGTTAGGTATTGGGGGCACTGCTTTGCAGTGGTTCCGGTCCTTCCTCTCGGGCAGGTCTCAGAGGGTGCTACTCGGGACTGTAGCTCCAGTAAGAGGTACCTCACTTGTGGGGTTCCTCAGGGGGCTATTTTGTCCCCGATGTTATTTAACATCTATATGAAGCCGCTGGGTGAGATAATACGGAGTTATGGTGCTGGGTGTTATCAGTACGCTGATGACACCGAAATCTATTTCTCCGTATCTCGTTCGTCGGCCTCGAATTCCGATGGCATCTCTTCTCTCAATGAATGTCTTCAGGCGGTAATGGGCTGGATGAGGAAAAACAGATTGAAACTGAATCCAGACAAGACGGAGGTGCTCATGGTAGCGGCCCCGAAACCAAGAATTGGGTTGCAACCTCCAGTCCTGGATGGGGTCACACTCTCCTCCAGCGACTGTGTTCGCAGTCTGGGGGTGCTCCTTGACTCGTCGCTCCTGATGACAAATCAGGTAAATGCGACGGTCAGGAGTGCCTGTTATCAGCTTCGGCTGATACGCCAGCTGCGCCCTTTTCTGGAAGTAAGGGATCTCGAGACGGTTGTGCACGCGCTGGTAACCTCACGCCTTGACTTCTGTAATGCACTCTACATGGGGCTACCCCTGTGCTTGACTCGGAAATTACAGTTGGTTCAAAACATGGCAGCCAGGCTTGTGTCAGGTACATCTAGGAGGGACCACATTACTCCGGTTTTGAGGTCCCTCCACTGGCTGCCTATCAGCTTCCGGGCCCAGTACAAGGTGTTGGTTATCACCTTTAAAGCCCTAAATGGCTTGGGTCCAAACTATCTTAGAGACCGCGTCCTCCCATACAATCCTCCCCGCGCTCTCCGGTCCTCTGGGAGGAACTTACTGCAGCCTCTAAAATCTAGGCTTGCAGCAACCTCCCAGAGGGCGTTCTCTGCTGTCGCCCCCAAACTCTGGAACGACCTTCCGGATGAGATCCGTCAGATAACATCATTAGACAGCTTTAAAAAAGCGGTCAAGACGGATCTCTTCCGGCAGGCCTTTCCAGATTAACCATCCCGGCCCAGGTTCCCAGGTTCCCTGATTCCCTCATTCCTCCCGTGGCCCCATCTTAGAGATGGTTGAGGATCAACAGAGGGATATCAGGGTTTTTAGTTTTAATTGCTGTTTTTATCCTTGATATTGTATTTTTAATATGTTATACTATTTAATACTGTCTTAAGGGGGGGAGGGATAAAGTGTTTTTAATTGTCATATTTTATATTTTACTGTTGTTAACCGCCCGGATTGGTTTGCCAGAGGGCGGTATACAAATAAATATTACTATTATTATTATCCGTATGATCTCTCCCAGCGGTTTCATGTAAATGTTGAACAGCATGGGGGACAGAATAGCTCCTTGAGGGACACCAGATACCAATTCGCTCGTAGAGGAGCAAGTGTCCCTCAGCTTCACCATCTGGAATCTGTCTGAGAGGTAGCATCGGAACCACTGGAGCGCAGTGCCCCCGATAACCAGTTCCTTCAGGCACTCCAGAAGGATACCGTGGTCAATGGTATCGAAAGCTGCTGAGATGTCCAAGAGCACCAGCAAGGTCACACTTCCCCTGTCGATGCCGACAGAGATCATCGACTAAGGCGACCATTGTAGTCTCAACTCCGTATCCCGCCCTGAAGCCGGATTGAAATGGGTCCAGATAATCAGTTTCATCCAAGACAGCTTGGAGTTGGAAGGCGACTGTTCTCTTGATTACCTTGCCCAAGAATGGCAGCAGGGAGACCGGTCTATAATTATTTCTCTCCAGGGGGTCCAGGGAGGGTTTTTTCAGTAGCGGTTTAACCACTGCTAATTTCAATTTAGATGGAAATTTGCCCTCCCGGAAGGATGCATTGATTATTAATCGTAACAATGTAGTTATGGCATCTCCTCCCTGGGCGGTCAACCAAGAAGGGCAGGGATCAAGAGTGCACGTCGTCGTCTTTACACATCCAAGGAGATTGTCCACTTTCTCGGCCTCTCCTATTGTTTCTGTTTTAATGTCAGCGTCAAGATCAGCCCTTATCTGAGAGATTTTATCTGTGAAGAAGTTATTAAAGTCGTCACAGCAGGCTTTTGTTGGTTCTAATATAGGGTTCAGGGCGGGCGGTAGCTGGGTCAGCTCCCTCACCACCCTGAACAGCTCTGCCGGACGAGACTCTGCAGACGCAATATGTGCAGCATAGAAAGAATTCTTTGCTGCACTTATTGCCACTCTATAGGACTTCAAAAGACTCTGATGGAGTGTCTTGTCGGATAGGCGCTGATGTCTCTGCCAGCAGCGCTCTAGTCGTTGCGCGGCCTGCTTCATTTCCTGAAGATCTTCCGTATACCAGGCTTTTCTGTTAGGAACGGGCTGGAAAGGATGCTCGGGAGCGATGCTGTCTATAATAATTTTCTGGCATCCAGGTAAACAGTGTATGATCAAAGCAATACACTGTGCCATGGACATGTTGCGCTTTTTATCCTTTTCATTATGTTTTAATTACATTTTAAACCATTTTAATTTTGTGTTTTTAATACATTTCTTTGTTTAGAATAATAGAATCATAGAGTTGGAAGAGACCACAAAGACCATCCAGTCCAACTCCCTGCCATGCAGGAAATGACAATCAAAGCACCCTCAGCAGATGACCATCCAGCTTCTATTTAAAGTCCTCCAAAGAAGGAGACTCCACTTCTCCAAGGAAGTGTGTCCCACTATCAAACAGATCTTATTGTCAGGAAGTCCCTCCTAATGTTTAGGTGTAATTTCTTTTCCTCTAGTTTGCATCCATTGTTCCAGATCCTGTTTTCTGGAGCAGCAGAAAACAAGCTTGCTCCATCCTCAGTATGACACCCCTTCAAATACTGTCATATCATCTCTTAACTGACTTATCCAAGTTAAACATACCCAGCTCCCTAAGTCTTCCCTCATAGGCCATGGTTTCCAAAGCCTTCACCGTTTTGAGTCATCACTTCTGAGCTTACTTTATAAACACTTGCTGGCATTTCAGCAATTTTGACTATGATCCCCAATTGTCTGGTATACATACAATGAAAAAGAAAGGAAGGAAAAGGTAAATGGGAGTTCCATTAAAAATTAGACTTGATGCAAGCAAAATGAACCTGCACAGTAAAATTAGTTGGTGATATCCATCAATGCTACAATGATTGTCTTAACATTTGTCTCTGTTTAGATCCAAATGAACAGAATTGAATTGTTGGATAAATTACAATTCACCTATTTCACAAAGGAGATTCCCTTCTGTATTCGTTATCCCAATATGACCACCTTAAAATTAATAACAGAATGACCTGTTAGAGTGAAATATTTTCCTACTGGTTTC
Source organism: Sceloporus undulatus (assembly GCF_019175285.1). NCBI lineage: Eukaryota > Metazoa > Chordata > Lepidosauria > Squamata > Phrynosomatidae > Sceloporus > Sceloporus undulatus. The sequence goes on along the minus strand of NC_056524.1, from coordinate 231,339,405 downwards.
AGAATATTAACATATTGGATTTGGATGGTTGACTGTTCTTTCTTTTAGTTAGAAATACAGAAAGGCATTGCTGGCTGACGATAGCAAATGTGACACTGGAAGATATATTCTGGTACAGAATTCTCTGAATATGGGGGAAAATATATGAACTTCTGAGAAAGGAATAGAAACAAGTCTCTTACTGCTGGGTTGATAGTTTTGGGTTCATAATGTTTATAATTGTTGTTTAATATCTTGGTGATAACCTGAATAATTTCACATGAAAATACCATGGATAAATAATAGATGGTGGAGCAGAAGGATATTAGGATGTTGCAGATATTAAAGTGACAAACAGTTAAATGGAAACATTTATCTTTATAAAATAATAATAATAATAATAATAATAATAATAGGTTTTATTTTTATCCCGCTTTTCCGTAATGATCAAAGCGGCGTACAGATTAAAACCAACATCAAAGTACATACATGGCAATAAAAACAATATATAAAAATATCATGTTAAAAACAATTACACAGCCAGCTGAGTTGAACATTTCTTGTCTACTTGAAGGGAGTTTCACATTCTGGAATGGGTTAACTAGGAAATTGTCCCTTTTCATCTTCCATCTTCATACTTGTCCAGACAATCACACCTGTCCCATCAGTTTATACATACAATAAGGGTTTTTTTCTGTTTGATGTTCAGAAAAGGGATGTCAGGCTGCTGTTGAACTGGAGGATTAGGCTTACCTGTATTAACCTTCAGGGGCTATTAACTGTTTCATTTCTAAAATAAGGTATTTACTGAGATCACATTACTTGTTTGCCTGTAATTGGTAAACCTTCAATTTCTCTGTCCACAACCTCCCCACTCTGTTTTTTTGTTTTGTTTTGTTTTGTTTTTTTGAGGAACAGTGTGTAGCTAGTTCTACTTTGGGAAAATTTGTAAGTGCAGAGTGTTTTTTGTTTTTTATTTTTTACGAAAAGCCATATTCAATCAAAGACAAGATTATCAGTCATCAGAGCAACCAGCAAAAGCATTGTTTTGTGCAGTGGGGATACATAACTGCTATTTACATGTGCAGTGTAGCATACTACAGGTTGAGTCTCCCTTATCCAGAATTCCATTTCAAACAGAGGAATCTCTATTTGGTTTTTGTATTTGAACTTCTGTTCTGAATTCAATACATTAGCATTCACTATATTTCAGGAAATGGACTAGCCATGGAAGATTTCATTATACACCCTGAAGGACCACCATAGAAAATTTTGTTCGGTGGAGTGACTAGTTTGTCACACATGACTATAAGCGTTCTGTGTATCACATTGCACTCAATATACATAGGCTGGTTTGCTCCAGTTTATGTTGGGGTAGTCAGTAGGGTGCAGTAGTCTGAATGTTGGACTATGGCTTGGAAGACCAGGGTTCAAATTTCCATTCAGCCATGGAAACCCACTGCATAACCTTGGACAAACCACATTCTCTCAGCCTTAGATGAAGGCAAGGGTGAACCTCATTCAAAAAATTTTGCCAAGAAAATCACATAAGAGGATCATCATAATTTAGAGTTGACTTGAAGGCACATACTAACAACAAAATAATGAAAGTGTGAGGTGGAGCCTTCCTCTCTGTTACATAAGTGATGATCTCCTGTATATATGCATTTATTTATTTTCAAACTACAGGGATGGAAGTGGTATCTCTAAAGTTTCATTTAACTCTCTGATCTTACATGATTCCTTTAATCTTTTTCTCACAAACCTGGGAAGAAGGGAAGGAAACTGGACAGAGAAAAGAAGCCAGATGAGGTGTCTGAAAGCTAAGCACACAGAGAATTCAACAAACCCTTTGAAGGTCAATTAGCCAGAAAATGTGCTAAAGACCAGGTACTTCTTTGGATTAGTGACCAAAGAGTTATGGTCTGAGTAATCAAAGCACTCTTGCAGTCATAACACAAGGAAAATGATTGGTTCTTAGGGGCATAGTTTAAAAGCCGTAATAACAGAATTCTTTGAACCTCAAAGCATTTTAGTGATTCCATTCTTACTACAGACTGATTTTTGTTTCTTGTTTCTATGTTCCACAGGAATCATTTTAGAACTATTCCCATGCATGTGCACTTGCCTGAAGTCATGATGAACTACTCTGTGCCCTCACCTTTCTTAGTTACACTTTATGGAAATTATATACCTCAATGCATAATCTTCTTTTTTGCATGTATTCTGAGAGTTTCCAAGCCACGACAAAGTAGTTATCTAAATTATATAGGCTTCCAGATAATTTTTAATTTGGCTTTTATATCAAGCGCAATAAGCTTGATTTTTGTATAAGTACCCTTTTCTTTATTTTATTTGTTACATTTTATCACTGCTGAGCAAAATGATGCCCTCAAGATGTTAGACTCTGAGTATCCTTCACGTAGCAATGCTGGCTATGGCAGAAGAGTTGCAGCCCAACCTCTAGAGGGCTGCATTTTGCCCACCTCTCATTTCCATGCGGCCCTCTAACCAGCGTTCTTTGGGTGGCATACAATAAAAATTACTCAGATACTAGTCAGAGAAGCTTGCTTACAAAGCACATTGTGTGGTCCTGAATGATGTGAAGTCTGCAACTCCCCTTCACAGCCAGTAAATTTGGAGTCTAAGGCCCAGTACATATGGGTGGGAAGGTGCGTGCTGGTGCCGATTCTAGGTTTCAGGAGCATGCAGCAACTGCATGCTCCTGAACCCTAGTACATAAGGTCACCACCATCATGGCAGCCTCCTGTCCACATGGGGGCCACCATGATTATGTATGCGACACGCAGCATACAGACGTCGCTGGCAGAAAGGGGTGTCATCAGGCTTTGTCGCAGTCTTTATGTTTCAAAAAAAGAAGCTGCTCTATGTGACTTCTTCCTACCTGCCCATAGTTGCCACACGGTTTGGTTGCTGCAGCAATGATGCACAGCAAAAAGAGGCGGCGTTTTGCCGCCCGTCTGTCCAGGGCCTAAATTTGGGTGTTACTAGTATAAGGTACTTGAAAATAGAGCAGCTGGCTGAAAAAACATCTAGGCATGGTTTATAACATTTTTAAATTTCAGAGATGTTTGATAGAACTGTGTTTCTTTGTATTCATGGGAGCCTTCATGTGTTCATATGCTTAAAGAATGAGTTACTCTTCCATGCTCATTGAGGAGCCTGTCTGCTTTGTTCAGGTTCAGGGGCAGATCTTCAAGTTATAGCCAGCCTTTGTATTTTTGAGAGATAGAAAGCAGCCATGACTTTTTAGGATGGAAGGTAAAAGGATGCATTGCTAAGTGTAACCTAATATTTGTACACTGACCAGTGGTTAGTCTCTCTGTGTGTCTGTGCTTTCAAGTCTCCTGTCAACTTATGGCAACCCCATGAATTTCATAAGACATTCTTAGGCAGGGAATACTCAGAGGTGGTTTTGCCAGTTCCTTCCTATGAAATAGAGTCTACTTCACCAAGTTTTCATTGGCATTAGAACAGACACGATCTGATGCCTTTTGGGTATTTAGGCCCATTAGTCTGCAGTATCCCCTTTGAGGCCAACTCTTACTGCTGACTGCAAACAATAACTATTTTTTAAAATTTCCCCCCTATATTGAAAAGTTTATTTTTGGTACAACTGATGAAGAGCTCTGGAGAATGTGAAAGCTTACACACTACTGAGACTTTTTTTTGATCCCACTAAAGATATTGCCCAACTATGGATTTTTAATCATGAACCAGCATGGCTAGCTCTACCTGTCTCTTTTAAAGAAATTGCACTTTTTGCTGATTCTAGCTGATAGATGTGAGTTGCAATTCTATACACATTTAAATGGCATTAAATGCAGTTTAATAGGTGTGTTTGTGACGAGCTTGAAGTTGAGAAGTTTAGACTTTCTAGCTTCTATGAGGGATTGTTGTGTAAGTGGTTTCTCTTAGGATATGATCACACTCCTAAATGCTGTTCTAGATATTGGTGAAAGAATGAAGGCTTGCTGTCAGCATGTGAATGAGTGCCAGTGGGATAATATTCCCTTTCCCCCTTCCTAAGGCTGTTTCATGTTGTCTTTGAAAATGAAATCTTTATTAGGTCAATGAAACCTGGCCTCTGATGAATTAAAGGAGAATACTATCCAATGATGAAAGAGTTCTGAGGCTAGTTTGCTAGCCCTGAAAGGGGCTGACTCCATCAGTTGCACCTCAAACAGCAAAAATATACTGGCACACTTTGTCCCTATGCCTATAATAATGCAGTGTGGCAGCTCTGGTTTTGATGCAGGTTGTGCTATATTTGTATATATTTGTATCCTTTGTAAGCTGTCCAGAGATGGTTAATGAGCCATTATAAATATTTTCAGGGTGAATGCATTCCATGGTGTTTATCACACTATACTCTTTGTGCTACTATTCCACTTTAACTGCTCTAGCTGCCTCCTGTTGCCTTCTGGGATTTGCAGTTTTAAGGGAGGTAAATACCCCTCCTTAAAACTGCAAATCCCGAGAATGCAACAGGGGCAGCTAGAGCAGTTAAAGTGGAATAGTAGCACTATAAGAGTATAGTGTGATAAACACCAACGTGTTTGCTTAGGATATTTCCCACTCCTTTGTTGTTTAGTTGTGTCAACCGCTATATTTGTCTATTCAATATTTGCCCCTTTGAAACATTCACAATCAGATACTGGAAACAATAATAATATGCATGTATTTTTGTGTCATGAGAGAAGAGGTAGAAGAGAACCATTCTCACTGCCCAGTTGAGTAAAAAATTCCTGAACTTTTGAAATGTAAAAGAATTCACACTTGTACTGTTCATGTTCAGATTCCTCTGTTCAAAGTGGTAGAGACCCACAAAGCTCTTGTAGGATACTCCCCCCCCCCTTTTTTTTTTTTTGGCAAGTGCAGATAAACCCTGATAGGGAAATATTTTGAAAGGAAGCCCTCTGCCTTTATTATACAGGAAAGATTCCAAGGTGGTATGTTTCTAGCCTGTCTTTCTATATTTTTCTCTAATTCCCTTTACAAACCTGGCTTCTCACAGTAGACTTCTGGCGACCCAATATTTAAGATGCAGCTAAGAGCTGGATTTGATTTTCTGCTTTGACTTGAATTTTTCAAGATATGTCTCTTCTGTGGCACATTCTCTAAATTGGAGTGAAATGGACACATGTAGCTGTAAGACAGCTTCTTGCATATGCTGTTTCCAGCAGTACGTAGTTGAGAAATTGTTTCCAGCTCCTCTGAGTTAATTTCTGAGCCACTTTATATGGGATCTGTCATGGAGGCTTTTGCTAATAGTGTCTTTTTTAAAAAAGTATGTAATTTGGACTTTTTGCATTAATGCAACTATGTCTGAAGCCAATGACTTCAGCAGTCCTGCTCTTTATGAACTTTTGTTGAGGATTATCTGATACAGAGATGCTTTTTTAAATAGCTGGTGCTGTACGTGACTTTGTGCTGTTACACAAGTAAAAAGTTTGAAATTGTGGCAACATGAGCTACAATATGGCCCTTGTTAAACCTGGTGATAGTCAGGTCCTTTACAAAAAATATATGGCTTGCTGGTTATGCAGCTAACCTCTTTATTCTGGGATGGACCATCCCTTACAAATGAGGAGGTAAGTAGTCTGGCCTTGGTGCAGATGCTTAGAATACCTCTGAACTGTAATAAAGTAGTTTAAATAGAATCCTGATCTGGATTAAATATATTAATACATTTGGAGAGTCATGAAATAGTCCCAGCTTTTTGTTTTCAGGAACTGATCCTATGGATTGGGGCTAGGAAACATGAAACCTCCACATTTGGGGGGCTTTAACTTCCATGATGTAATGGTTTGGGCATTGGACTACAGCACTGGGTGACCAGAGTTCAAATCCTGACTTGGCCATGGAAACCTACTGGGTGACCTTGGGCAAGTCACATTCTCTCAGTCTCAGAGGATGACAAGGGCAAACTCCCTCCAAAGAAACTTGCAAAGAAAATGCTATGATAGGTTTGCCTTAGGGTCACCTAAGTGAGAAATGATTTGAAGGCACACAACAACTTCAATCAGCACTAGCCAGTATGACCTACATATGACCTGTATGCTCTTGGCTGTTGGGAGTTATACTTCAGTAACAGCTGAAGTGCAGTCAGTACCTTTTCCATCAGTAGTGTTGTGCACTGCTAATGCAGCTACTAATATTTATGTAGCAGCAGAAGAGCCCTTGTCCAGCTCAAGGCCAAACCATGATTAATACCAGCTTTGGGTCAGGCAGTAGTTAGAGCTGAAGTCGTTCAGGAGAAAGAGTTAGACTGACCGCCAGTCTTCATTGTGAGAAAAAAAATGTATTGGAAGAACTAATCACAATTAACATGTGTTGCTTGTTAGATATTCTGAGAGTAAACTATCACTTGTGAGGTTCTTTGATGATCCACGGGATTTTTCACATTTTCAGACAAAGTGAAGTTGTACCTTAGCTACAGTGATCCCCCATCAGCCTTTTGCTGCCTTTGTAATGCAAAATCTCCAGATAACCTTATACAACATCTGCATAATAATAGATTTCTATGAAACAGCCACCCTATGGGAAAAATGACGCATTCGTTTTCATAAGGATCTACTCCCTTTCCCAATGCAGGAGCTGTGGCCATATGAAAATGTAGCTGCAACAGATTTACATGGTAAAGTTCCTATGTGCTAACTTTGCCATGACAAAAATAAGCATGGATTGACTCCTAATTTCCAGAAAACATGGGCATAAAGTTCTGTTTTACAATATATGTAGCAGCTGCAGTGTGGCATTGCTATGCTGCAATGTCCTTTATCTACTTAAGAGTTTGGGCTGTAGGCAAAACCTGGTCATATCTCTTTTGTATGCTGACTAAAGATTAGTCTCCCCCCCCCCCCCACACACACCTATATTCTTTTTCATCTCTTATCAAAACCCAGTTTTGCTAGTGCTACAAAAGGAATCAATATTTCTTGTTCTATAAACAATAACATTGTTATTGTTATATTGGTGCTATTTGTTAATTGTTGATGTTTCTCACCTTAATCCATGGGGAGAGGCAGGTAAGAAATAAATATTGTTGTTGTTAAAAATAATGCAATAACTTTATTCTTAATAGTAAGTCTTTTCTTGTTTTCCCCAAGACACAGTCATTATTCCCCCCTTTCTTTTTTCTTTCAGACTCTGCATTTTTCCCTGGCCGCTGTGCTGAGATCTTTGCTAAAGGGCAGAGTATTGGGAACCTAGGAGTCCTCCATCCTGATGTTATCACCAAATTTGAACTCACTGTGCCCTGCTCTGCACTAGAAATCACAATTGAGCCTTTCCTGTGAAATCCTGACAGCAACATCATTTTGCATTCATTGTAAACACTTGCTATGTCAAGTAGTCATCCCTACATTTTAATAGATTGGATCAATCTTGTCTTGGTCTTTGATTAAAAAAATCTTTCTTCAGTGCAATGAGACTGGTTTCACTAACAAAACAGGGACAGCCACCAGTCTTCTTTAAAAAACTAAAATAAGCAGCTCACTGTATTAGCATAGATATGTATTGACATCAAACACATGATATCTTTTCTAGATGGTTCCAGAGGCTGACTACGGTTGCCTAAATGGAATTTCTATCTATTTCTTACTGCATGAAATAAGATAAATTTATTGTAACAAAAGTTGAACAGATGTTATCAGAACTGAGTTTTACCTCACTATAAACTCTTCAATGGTTGAAAAAGGTCAGGGTAGAGAAATATATATTACTTCCAAACTAGATCAATTTTGTTAGCAAGTTCCTACAGCATGTACAACTGTGTATCAACTGGTTCCATTGCAAAATAAGGGATCAAAATAAAAGTGAATGGGGTCTTTATTTACCCATGTCTGCACCTAAGCTCCAATGGGAAAAGAGGTTAAGTTGGCAATATCTAGCCTTGCTGGCAGAAGCACTTTGCTGTACTTCCCATTAGCCATTTTAAAAATGAAAAAGCCCACGTACTTGCACATGCTTAGAAGATTCTTAAAAACAGGCATGATGCTAGTCTTTTTTAAAGGGGGTAAATAAAGCTTTGAGTTAAAGTGAAGAATTAAGTATATGCAAATACTGGAGTAAAATTTCTGCTATAAATTTTTATGTGTATGTTTTAAGTCCATTGTATGACTAGCTGTTATCAAGTCACACCATCATGGCTGATTTACACAACTTGTTACATTGAGACTTTGAGGTGGAGGATACCCTAAACTGCAGATTAAATCAACAACTGAAAATCTAGTAATGTGAATGAATGTGCCCTCTAATGGGATAGCACTTGTGCTTACACACTATTTAATTTCAGTGGAAAGACAGGCGAGCAGGGCTGTCTTTGAAACATTCAAGTTTACTGTTGGAATATGCCATTACCATGTCTGTCACAATAACTGTTCTCCCATTCTGAAGGACTGAGTGTACTGAAGTATAATTATATGAGAGACACGATTAGTTAACAGCTAGTACAGAGGTTACCAGCTATTCTCCACTAGTTTTGTAAAAATGAGATGGTATTGTCTCAAGTACAGCGAACTTTATTTTCTTATTGTAGCCCAAAGAAAAGCCAACAAACGTCTAACAAAAACTGATGTGACCTATTGACTTGCACATACCCACTTGAATTGCCCAATCCCAATCTGACTCTGGCCCCTGAATTCAGCGCCTCATTGTACACCACCCCTGCCCTACAAGACTTGTAGGATTAGAAAACTTTTAACAAGTTCTGAGGTGTAAAGAACTTTCAGTACTCCAAATGTTAAACTTCATTCAGCTCCAGTAGCCAAGGCATAGAAACAACTGCAGCCAACTGCTAGGGGGTTACATGTTTCTCATACATGCTAGGTATGGTGGATGAAGAATGTGTGACCCTTCAAAAAATTTTAGGTTGCATCTCCAAGTACTGTATCCCTCACCACAGTCTATGCTAGTTGTGCCTGATAGGAGTTGTAATCTAACAACATCTAGAGGGATGCACTATGCCTTCCCCTGCCTAAAAACACAAGGCTCCATAGTTGAAGAGTAGTCTTATTCAGTCGTCCCTCTGCATTTGCTGGCTTCCCATTTGCAGTTTTGAATTTCTGCAGATGGGGAGGCAAGAGGGCCATAGGAGCGGCTTTTCTGTTTCGCAGGGGGTAGGATCCAGAACATGTCCCCTACGAATCAGAAGGGATGGCTGTACTTTGTTTCCAAGCAGTTCATGCTTGTGGCATGTGGCATGGTTGTGGCATGGTTGTGGCTTGTGGCATGGTTGTGGCACACAATTGCATGATGCATTAAAACTGTTGCATGAAAATATGATGCCATGTTTGACTCCCAGCAATAGGCATACACACAAAGACACAAGACAAAATAAGCTTTAATAAAAAGATCTTCTGGAAATATTTCAAGTTTCAAGTTTAAATAATGGCAGATACAGAATACACTTCATATTTCAAAACCTAAAGTTAAATGATACAAAAATAGATGTTTTGCAGGTGGCTGTTTATAAACATGAGTTTGTACAAATGTGTATGAAACAGATAGCTGCAATGTGGAAAATGTGTTGCAAATACAAAGTTAAAGCTAAACCCAGACCTGAAGGCTGACACAGTTCCGAAATCTGTACTATATTTTCCTGAGATTGAACTAGACATAATTTCTGCATAAACATGCTCTCATGCTCCATGATGAAGGGAATAACTGGGTGGCTGACGGGAAGAACTGCTTAATGTCTTCCCTTCAAATGCCATGTCCTGTCAGTGTCACCTTTTATTTCTAGGAACTGATGGAGGAGTGTGTGTGTCAGAATTAGTTCTGGAGATATGGTGTATACATTTCCTATTCATCAGCCTTCCTCCACCAGTACCCATGCATTAACCTCACAAATGGTATTAGGAGTCAACATGCTTCCCTAGTATTGTCTGGTTCTGTCCTGAGAATTTATTTTGATATGAGAACTTCATGGGCTTCAGGTCTTCTGCCTTCATGCAACCCATACATTACAGAACACATGCATTATCCAAAGCATACTGGATGTTCAGGAATTGATTTGGTGCTTATTAAACTAAAACCTAGTGTAATATTGAAGTGTCTCCCTTCTTAAGCAGCTTAGAGTTACAGGGAGTGGATTTTGTCAGGGTGAGTAGTTAAAATTACATCAATACCTACATTCCAGCTAATTCACAGTGCTAGAAGAGTATTGATTTAAAATCATGCAATAGTTAGTTCCTTATAGAAAGAAATTGTGGAAAGCTGCAGTTTTGTAGCAGTTTATCAATATGCTTCAAATAGTGATGTCCTTTTGTAATTTTACATTGTTAGTTGGCATCATGTTCATTTCATCCTATTCTGAAACTTAAATACAGAGTAACTTTCTAAAAAGCTGTCAGAAAGAAAAGGCTATCATGGTTTCTGAGTTCTTCTGTCAAGCCTTCATCTGCAAAGGGAAGCTTCAGTTTGCTCAGAAATAACTCATGACCAGAAGATCTAGCACTCAGTTAGACAAGAACTTTGACTATAGTCAGATTTGTCCTTGTGCTTCATTTCTCAGTGGCCCGCGAATGACAGCCTTTAACTGTCTGAGTACTGTAGTTCAAGAGCTGTGCCTTGCTACATGATGCCAATGCACGAAAGCTATATTATAACAAAGCTTGAGGAGCTAAAGATTTTGTCATATGTATGGGAACACTGAAGAACTTCCAACACTGATGTTAAGAATTATCAAGCAGCTGAATTATGTCACATTTGCTGTCAGAAGATATTAAAGCTAAATGTAGTAGAAGGCTCTGTTGAAGAGTGCCGCATGCAAGCCCAGATCAGCAATTTGATTCAGAAGCCTGGCACAAGACTCAAGACAAGAGCCTGGCTGATTTTGGAAAAACAATACAAACCCCTGCCACAGGGGCAAAAAGTCACCTTCAGACAACTCTGGTGTTATATCACTCATTTATCACAGCTACTATTCCCAAGTTGGAAAGGATTTTAACATATTGAGCAACTAATCTGTTGGCTATCTTTGCTGGATATTCCTGAGACTGTAGTCAGTGGTACACTTGCAGGTTTCCTCTTTAATACTGGATTTTGCCCCCAAATCAGCAAAAATGTGCAATTGAAATGACCAGAAGTCTCTTTGGCTTCACTAGTGGAGACCAGGTGACACCCAGAAGAGAGGAGATACCCATTTGGGCCCTCCAGAGGGGCACATGCACACCCTTGCTGGCTGATCCAGGCCTGATCTCTTCCTCAGCTATGTGGAGGCAAAGCAGTCTGCAATGGCTCATCTCTTACTGGGGCACCATAAGCCATGCTGTATATTTTCCTTTCTTCAGTTGTTGGTAACATTGTCCTGAACCATTAGCTTCCTTTTGGACTTTATGCAACAACACTGCTGGGAGGTCAGTGGCAAACAGGCCTGTTTCTGACTTGTGATATTGTTAAGTGGGTCCCTTGCATATCTATATGCATACTTTCCAACTGACCAAGCACTACAGCAGATTCCTGGAGAACAGCTGAGCTGTTGTATTCAACCAATATCAAACAAAACTGGCCCTGATAGTCACACAGAACTAAACTAGTGAAGGAAAAGAACTTGGAACTTAAGTCCTATGTGAATTCAAGAGGGAGTGATAGCTTAAATCAGTTCCCCTTTAACGCATTACCCTCTAATTACTATAAGGTGAAAAGCTTTGCTCTTATGTTTAGGAAACCTATTAAACCACTAGTATTGAAAAGAAAGGAAAACAGAGGCTGCTAATGATCTCCCCACAGAATGTTAGACCATTAAGAAGGTCCTTTCTCATCTCCAATATTAGCTAAGCTTTAGAGCAGCACACTTTTCCATTGAAGTCTCTGTCCTTCCTTGCCCACTTTGTTATTGCATCCCATGATCTGGGTTATTTCCTAAAACGAAATGCACAGCGTTCAGTTTAAACCCAAAAACCTATGCAATAGTGGCACAAGCACTGTAGCACTCAGGCCAATGGAAGAATAGGTTACAAATTTGTAAGGCACTTCTATGTTGAGTTGCTGCTTAGCTCCAAGATCATCCACAGACACTTCATACCAAGAACACAGTGACTTCAGAGCCATGTTTTTGATGATCTGCCGTGTGACCAGCAGCACACCAATTCCCACCAAAAAACTGTACAAACATCATCAAGAGCATTTCACAGGTAGCAGAAGGAACACTCTGTGAAACAGCTTCAGGCAAAGCATTTGAGAAGTACTGGTGGTTTATCCAGAATCCTATAATTGCTCCAGCTCCTGCTCCTAGAATTGTGGTAGTGTCTGCTCTAGTAGGGCTGTAGTAATCTAGTTTAGGATAGTTATAGCACAAGAGGAGGGGCACAACAATGCAGAACACAGGACATACAGGGCTGGTTACCATCAGGTGATCAATGACATCCCAAACAGGATACACAAGAGCAGTTAATATTGCTGAGATCAGACTGCCAACAATCACATCCTGGAAAAATACAAGTGACAAGAAAAAGATGTTATAACATGCAACATGTTTTCACATGCACTGTAATGGGGTGGACATCTGACAAAGGCCTGCTTTAAAGGTTAGCCACATGCAATAAGACTGCAATTTGGTTTGTTTGTGTTCTTTTAGGCCGTTAAAAAACATATCTGATACAGATTTAACAGCTGCAGAAATTTTCACTCTATTGTTTAAAAAAATCATGATATTTCTGAGTGATACAAATTTAAATGCACCAACCACTCACACTTAATTAATTTGTATTTCCTTTAATATTATTAAATGTCAAATAAAGCACCGTTAAATGGAATGGTAAAAAAATAAAATCCCAAACTCAATCCATTTCAATTATAATGAACGCCCATACACTAAAAAAACCAACAACGGTATGTATGCATATGTGCCTTCAAGTTGTCTGTTTACTTATGGTAACCCCATGAATTTCATTGAGTTTTCCTAGGTAAGGAAAATGCACAGTAGGTTTTGCCAGTTCTTTTTTCTGAAATATAGCCTATAGCACCCGGTATTTATTGGTGGTTTCCTATCCAAATACTAACCAGGGCTGACCCTACTTAGCTTATAGGATCAGATAGAAGTTGATGCCTTTAGTATATATTGCCCTAATTATTTAAAACAAACAGCATGGTGTAGTGGTTTGGTTGTTGGACTAGGACTCTTGAGAGATGAAGCTTTGAATCTTCCCTTGGCAATTGGAACTCACTGTGTAACCTTGGGCAAGTCACCACCTCTCATCCTCAGAGGATGCAATTGGCAGACCCCCTCTGAACAAATCTTGCCAGATAAAATCAGTGATCGGTTTACCTTAGGGTTACTATAAGTCAGAAATGACTTGAAGGCACACAAAACCATTTCAAATTCGTTCAAGATATACACTTAATTTATTACTTAATATGACTTTAATTAAAATGATATCAACTATGGGATATGATACTCCCTAAGACAGTGGTTCCGAACCTGTGGGTCGGGACCCCTTTGGGGGTCGAATGACCCTTTCATGGGGGTCACCTAAGACCATTGGAAAACACCTATTTAATTACAGTTATGAAGTAGCAATGAAAATAATTTCATGGGTTTGCGTCACCACAACATGAGGAACTCTATTAAAGGGTCGCGGCATTAGGAAGGTTGGGAACCACTGCCCTAAGAAATTGATTGTGCATTTAATTCAGTACATTTTCCCAATGACCACAATGCATTTAGGAGTTTATTTTAATGATGTACTGTAGTTGATAACAAATCAAAATGTTCATCTCCCAAAGATTTCTAGGGAGCACAGAGGAATAGTGGGCAGGAGAATGCAGCCTACATGCTGTATTATGCCTATATGCCTACCCTTGCACTATGATGACAACATCATTTGCCTGGATATGAAAGCTGTTCTGAAGCTGCACAGTTGTAGTGCATGCAACAAAAGCTATTAAGGAACAGATCTCCAAATAATTACTACAGTACATATGATTTAGCTAGGAAGCAATAGCAATAGTAATAGCAAGTACATTTCTATACCACTTATCAGTGCACTTAAGCACTCCCTAAGCGGTTTACAAAGTGTAAGCTAATTGCTCCCAACAAGCTGGGTACTCAATTTAGCGACCTTGGAAGGATGCAAGCCTGAGTTGAGATTGAGCTGGTATTGATCTCCCAATCATGCGGTTTGTGAGTGAGTGGCTGCAGTACAGGCATTTAACCACTGCGCCACCAGGGCTTACTGACAAAAGTAAGTGTGAATTACTGAACAAAGTGAATTCTTTTAAGAGAGAAGCAATTTGGGAGATGTTTGGAATAAAGTCAGGCCAAATCTGAATCTTTAAACTTATGAAAAATGTGTTAGTTTTTGGATGGACACAGACACATTTCTGTGCAAACTCTCCTCACTTGTAGGAAGAGTGGGAATGAAATTTTGTGGCTGCCAGATCCCTCCTGTAATCACAGTGAATGGTTTTAATAGGGCTGTCCAATTACAGTGGTTTGCTGACAACATGTTGACATCATATATTGCAAGATGGATCTAGCATTCAGTGCTCTTTGCTAGTTCTCCCAGGAGCAGAAATATCAAAATAAATTTTGCAGGGTTTGTATGACCTGGCAAAGTATAGCCTTTGGTGCTTGCCTGGAAAATGTTAGAATTCAAAGATATAGCTATGTTAGGTTGTTTGTTTGTTTTTGTGGGTTTTGGGGGCTCTGTGGCTGTGTTCTAAAAGATTTTTCCCCCTGATGTTTCACCAGCATCTATGGCTGGCATTTTCAGAGAATGCTGGCATGAAAGTGAGTGGGGTGTATATACACTGTGTGACCATTGGTTGAAAGGAAGTGATTTACATGTTAATCTGTGTGTTGGTCTGTTGTTGAATGGCAAGGCCTCAGCATGTCTATTTAATTAGTGATTCATTGTCTGCTGGAAAATGCTCTGACCCTGAGTGGTGTTCATTTGCATGTTCTGAGTTTTGATTTTGGTGTTTTTGAGGACTGGTAGCCAAACCTTGTTTACTTTAAGGGTTTCTTCTTTCCTGTTGAAGTTGTCCAGGCATTTGTGGATTTCAGTGTTTTCCCTGTGCATCCTGACCTGATAATTGTTGGCATGGTCCAGAATTTCAATGTTTTCAAATAGCATTTGAAATCAAGGAAGATGAGAGACACTGCAGATTGGGCCAGCCAAAAGAATCAGCAGTAGCAGAACACGTTGTAAACCATCCTGGGCATAAAATGCTATTTGAATGCTACCTGCATGTGGGCTAGCTTCTGGGCACTCTGCTAGTGTGGCGTTAAGACACTGAATGCTGCCAGAGCGCCTGAGAGCTGGCTTCCATCTGCAGTGGGGTGGAAAAGCCATCTTTTTGCCTCAACCATTCATTATCCATCCTATCCTTTTATTATTTTAATAATTATAATTTCAGTTGAGCAGAAAGCCAAAAAGATTTAAACAGTTCTGTATTCATCATAACTTCCTCTGACATGTTAAACACTTCTCATTATCTGGTGCCATTTTTTTTTTTATTCCAGAGAATCCAGACAATTTTCTCGCAAACTACTTTGAATTCCTGCATCTCACCGTAGGCTTCCCATTAAAAAAGTTTCCTGGATTTTACATTGGTTCTTAAAGCTTTTATCACAACACCAGCATTTTCAAGCGGTAAACTAAGCTAGCATTATTGCCTCAATTTGATTTATAGGTGTGGCTTTTGATAGCAATTATGTAATCCTGCTTCTTTGTGAAATGCTTCTCCCATTACCTTCTTTGTGTTCTAACAGTATCTTCCAAACTCCAAAGCCACAGTTTCCAGAGCACAGAAATATTACTTTTTTGGACTACAATTCCCCAAATCCTTTGAGAATTTGGAGAGTTGCCATATAAAAGGTTACTTCTCCAAGTTCATGCTTAGATTTTTGAAACTGCAAGAAAAGAGATTCCAACTAAACATTAGAAGAACTTTCTGATGATATGAGCTGTGCAGTAATGTAACATATTATCTTGGATGACAGTGCAATCTTCTATTATTTTATGAGGTTTCTTGAAAAAACAGATGATCTCTTGGGGTGCTTTAACAATAGATCCTGCACGACAGAGGGTTGAAACAGATGGCCCTTGCAGTCTCTTCCAATTCCATCATTCTATAATTCTAGGTTATGGATATATGATTCCAAGCCACACGTGGCACTATTTTCATACGGTGGGTAATTTGGATGTGACCACAGCCCATTTTTCAGTTTCCACAATCTTGCTGGGGATCTAAAATGGAAAAGCTTGTCTTTATATGGTTTCCCCCCCCAAATAGATCTGTCATCCTTCTTTCTCTTTTATATAGTTCTTCAGTGCATTGTTTCTTTTTATTCCTATTTGGTCATGCAATGTGCACCCCTGCTGGTTGTATTATCATCCCCACTCTGGGTTTGAATCTTCCATTGTTTTCTTGGATCTTGTTGGAGAGATCTCTAATTCTATCTTTTTTGTTGTCAACTTATATTTCTCAGCTTGATTATTATAGTAGTCCTCCTTACCTCTACACACTGGTTGATGAACAGTTGTATTCAGAGTTCTGTATCTGTCATTGTTCACCTTTACTTCTCTTCTATCCTTAACTGCTTGAAGAGCTTCTTCTGTCATTCATTCTTTTTGGTTACAGAGTGTCTGCATTCCTCTCTGACAATGTCCCAGGCTTCAATCCAGAGTACATCTGGTTCCTGGTCTATTAGGATTACTAATGTAAATCTATTTTTCACATTATTATTAAATTTTTCAGGGATGCTCTCCAGGATATACATATTTTGGAGCTATGCTTGGTCTTATTGACACAATATAATCAGACTTTGTGTTATATCCTTTAACTGCTTTTGCTACTTCTCTCCTCATAATAAATGCTACTCCATTTTTTCTTATATTTTCATTGCCTGAGTAAAGTACTCTGTAATTATTTGACTCAAAAGTCCCATTCCTGCCCACTTCAGCTTGCTAGCTCCAGGTACTGCAATGGTTATACATTCCACTTATCATTTTATTATGTCTGTCTTTCCCTGATTCATGCTTCTCACATTCCATGTTCCTATAGTATGTGTTGTGCAGCTTTGGACTTCTCTTTAAACTCTGAGCACACTATCTTTCAAAGATGGCAGTCCACCATAAGAGATTAAGTCAGGATACATCCAACAAACCAACAAAATAGAACAGAGAATATGTTGCACTCAACAAACTAATGGGGTACAGTAGGGTAGGGTAAAGATCTCTGTTTATGTAATTATAAAACATATAAATGTATATTTGTGCATCAGGCATAACACAGGTCTGCCTTCAGTTAAGTGCCTCTTTCGGTTACTGTAGGAGAAAGAAAACTATCAATATCACCTATTTCACAGCAAACAGCTGATGACTAATTCACCAAAGCAAACAGTTTCTGGAATATATTTAAAGCAAGTCCAAACATTTCTCTCTTAATACAAACCTTTGCCCACCCATAATCTTGCAGTTTAGTTTCATAATTTCTCTAGAGGATTACATTTTCCTTCATTCACTTTGCACAATGAGGAAGTCATCTTAATGACTGGATTAAGGTGAAAACCCTCATAAAAATACAGGAGAGGGTGGAGATTCTGCCTCTCCCTAGTTCAGTCCAGGCAAAGAAGGATGATATTCTAGTAACTGGAGTCAGGATTACTGGGGAGCAGCACAAAACCAGTTGTGTCAGGTTTTTATTAAGCAAATCAAAAAGTTTTTAAAGTGTTTCATTACTGCCAATACCAGCTACACTAGAAATGAGTTTGTTTTTTTAAGAACCCTATAACGTCTGAACATTTGCAGGCAGTGCTACATGTAAAACACAGTGTAAACTTCCTGTACCATTTGAACATCTTAGTATACATGTAAAAGAACTTCAGGAGTTATTACATCCACTGTATTACCTATAGCATCAAATTCAGAATAGATTCAAGTGATTTTATCAGCAAGAAGATGTGCAGTTTAACAGTACCTTTCATATCCTGTCCAAGTAATGCTTGAATAATGTTGACTGCAAAAGGAAAAGCTCACAGCAACATATTATGGCTGGGGAAATCTATTCCTCCCTACAGTCCCAGCTAGGATGAAGATTGCAGCTAAACTCAGAGGAGAAACTTGAAGGGAGTGGAAGACTATGCATTATCCCTGCTAAGCAAAATGTCATAATATTTCATCTTGCAAGTCTTGGCTTTGCTATACCACTAGTGGTTACATTACCCCTTGGCCACTGGTCTTTAGGTTGAACTAGAAAAAATGTATTTAATCAAAAATGTATTTAACCAGCTAGAAAGCTGGATTTAAAGATGATACATCAACCAGGATTCATTGTACTTCATCAGAGGAAACCTGAATCTAACTCAACAGAAATCTTTCAAAAGGGACAGTAAAATATTTGTAAAGAACTATGTTCTAGATCTATGTAGTAAGTTGTTCTACAACATGGTGTGCAACTTACTGAGATTTTTTTTAAATCTCCTACACCCACCATGGGCTTCATGAGGATCCAAAATTCAATGAATCGCTCATTCAATCCATTTTTAAAATGGAAATGTCTCTCCAGCAACTTCCAATTTCATTCTGCTTTCAGGGAACCTTGAAACCCATTTCTGAGTGAAACTCCCACACTTGAAGCCCCCAACAGTGACAAAAACCAGGCTTTTCCCTCCAGTCTTCTGTGGCATATATATGTGAGACAGGAAAGTCAGAGGGTACAAAAATGGCCCTGAGCAGGACATACACAGCCCACAGGCTGCAGCTTGCCCATCCCTGTTCTATAATCACAGCAAGATTTGAGGAGGCCTGTACATTTGATACACTTCACTGAACTTATTCAAATGCATTTAAACCATAGATTTATTGCTGTTTTTGTTGTTGTTTTTATGTGCCTTCAAGTTAATTCCAAGATTTACTCAGAGGCTGCTTACCACTGTCTTCCTCTTAGGCTTTGTGTATGTGCCTTGCCCAATGTGTTTCCATTGCTGAGCTGGGATTTGAATCCCAGACTCACTGAGTCCTAGTCTAGCATGCATTCTGCTATTCCACAATGGGTCTGTATTACTGCTGCTACTTTTTAAAATTCACTTGACCAAGATATGAAGAAAATTCACATAGACTATAGTTTTTTTTTCTTTTGAAAAAAGGGGACCTCTGTTTCCTCCATTAAAATAATTTTGTCCTTTCAAGCTTTTCTTTTCACAATCATCATGACCAAATCCATCTGAATTTAGGGAAGACTTTTATTATCATTGAGTACTGAAAGAAATATGTAGAGAATTTTTACTGACTCACTTGGGATCTTCGATAAAATGAAGACTGGAGACATTCTCTCTTTTAACCATTGTTATGATTTAAGCAAGCCATTGTTTTGTTTCCTTAGCTCTTCCACTGTAGTTTAGGGGAGAATAAACTAGAGTTTTCCAACAGAGTTCTAAATTGCACATCAAGGTACAAATCCAGGGTTCTGTAGGCCAGATCCATGACAGTACCAGACAGCTGCCACTGTGTAATGCAGACATACTCCTGAAATGACTTTTGCCTTAAATAAAGAAAAATATACACACAAAATGTAAATAAAAGGTTGATAGTGGTCTCAAGGGATTTCCCAAAGAGTTGAATGTGACCCTCAGGCTCCACAGTTTCCACCCCTGTTCCACACTACATAGCATCAGTATATTGTTCTGTGATTAAAGAAGGCCTGTTCTTGGAATATAAAACCTGGAGCAGACTACATGGAAGGTGTTAAGATGTTTTAATGCTGGTTTATTATCTATATTCATTTATATTTATGCTTAATTCCAAGACTGCACTAACAATACAGCAATGAGTGCATCAGTCTAATGGGAAATTTCCTTACCAGCACTGTGTGCATTCCTGTGTAAATTCTGCTAAGGCATACCATAGTTGAAAATAAAAAGGCTCCCATCAGTCCCAGTGCCAAAGGGAACTGTGAACATAAGAGTGGAGGGAAAATATTAGTGGTACACACATGCTTCACACAATTAAGTAAATACCAATAGCTATAACTAGAATTCAGCATCATGTCTATTCTGGAAGACTGGAAGTTCAGCAAAATAGAATAATTTTTTCACATGACCTGGAATGAAACATTTAGCAGTGATGCATTCAAGTTGTCCTTAAAATAATTTATCTGGTAAGAGTTAAGACTTCAGGCTGCACCACTGGGATGACACAAACAATACAAATATCAAGTACACTTGCATACATCCAGACTTAGGGGCTACACAGACCGACATAAAACGCCGGCATTGGGGTGGAATGGGGGTGTGGCGACTGCATGCCCCGACTCTGCCCCAATGTCGGTGTCACGCCATCTGCCTGCTCACCTACACGGCAGGCTGTCACACCATTTCTTTGGAGCAATGTTTAGACACACTGTGCCAAAGAAATCTGGAAAAGCCACTGCCACCGTGGCAAGGATGGCTTTTTGCCACTCTAAAAAGGAGTGGCATTTTGCTGGTCTTTTTAGAGCTGGCAAGCGCTGGATCAGTTACTGCAGGCCCGATCAGGCACCAAATGGGGTAGTGTCAAGGTGCTGCTTCGGGGCCATCTGTTTTGCCCCTTAGTCATGCTTGGAGTAGACATACTGAAATCAGTGAGATTTACAGAAGTCATAATTACGTGAAGTCCCATTGATTTCTAAATATGAGTACAGTACATCTGAATCCAACCTACTGAATGTAAAGACACACAATGATCAAAGTTAAAGGAATGAGAGAAAGAAGAATAGAGCTGAGGTGGAAGTTGGAGTTTTTCTTAGAAATCTGTTTTTAAACCAGTGCATTTGACTTATTTATAATCAAATAGTCATGCTAATGATAATACATTGGTAAATGGCATCCAGTCATTCAAGAACTATGAATGTAACTCTTGTATGTAACTATGAATGTAAATGTTGTTCTTGCAGACAAGAATTAAACATTTCACCATCTTTCTCATTGTGAGAAAGTAATGGAAAACTGCAATTCTGATAGACAAGTTGCAGTTTGGGACTTATTCTGTACATGTAGAACAAAAGTTTCCTGAGAAGAAAACAGCATTTTCTTCTGTGCAGAAAATTTGTTTGTTGTGCAGAAATGTTTTTTATATATACACAAAATACTGTTTTCCTTTCAGAAAACATGTATTATGCACAGGAAATGCTGTTTTCTGCTCAAAAATATCATTTTCTGTACAATTCCCCATGTGTATTATTTATACAGAATAAATTCCAAAATTCAAAGATTTTCACCCATCTAGGATTCTCTTCCCCAGGGTTTCCCAATACTCAAGAATCCCAGTTTTTCACTTTTAAAATATTTTGGATTTTCTTTCCAGCCATATTCAAGGAAGCAATAGCCAGAGCAACACCAAAAGCATGTCTTCAAACTAAATGACTGTACTGTATAACACAACAGCAGATACACTCTATATGTGTAAATGCCTAATGAAAGAACGCTGGGCAAACTTTACTAACTTCACATAAATACTGATGAGGAGACTAAATTGGGGTGCACGTGTGTCCCTTCCAGAACTTAAGTGTGACCTCAAGAGGTACTGTGAGCCCACCACCATTCCCAGATTCCCCACTGATTACAGTTTCTCTATTGCTCCTAGGAATGAGGAATGATCAGTCAGGATTGCTAGGGAAAGACTCCCCACCCTCCAAGAGGATCAACTGGGATGTGTGCATGTGCACAATTCATGACCCAGCATCATTTATGGTCCTCAGAGCTGGTGCATCCATGGTCTAAATAGGTCTCACAAATTCTAGGAAATGGGTGAGAAGAGAAAAGTTCCCTGAAAGAGTCTAATCCAGACAAATTCAGAAAGGGACTGAAAATAAAAGTCATCATAATGTTATTGTACACACATGAGACTTAAGATTGGAAATCTGGTCTGGACCTAGATTTTGTTATGCTTAAAAAGACATATTGAAATCAATGGGACAATATAGTTATGACTAACCTGACCTCAGAGGGGTCTACTTTGAAACGCTGCTAAATCCAGATTAATAAACCAAAAGTATTACTAAAACATGATCCTACCTAGGCATGCATGGATTAAGTCCAATCTCTAGATATAACTAAAGCTTAATCCAACAATGTAGCTGCAGACTAAGCAACACAAAAGCATTTGGATCATGCTACCTGGCATTCATAGCTGCTGCACCCACCATGTCTACAAATTAGGAAAGAGTATCTGTGTTGGTTTATCTGAGATGGCAGCAGAAGGGAAAAGAAGACAATATATTGGGTAAGGAATTCCTAAAGACTAAGCCATACTTATATATTTGGCAGGAAGGGTGCAATGGTTCAGAGAGGCTATACATGTCTACATGTTATCCCTACCTTGTAGTGGCTTGTGGATGCAAATACAAAAGTGAAAGAGATGGCTGTTGCTGCCATTGCATGAGTGGATGGCATTCCATATTCTGCAGTTGTCCTTTTTTCTAACTTGACAACAGGTGGTGAGCAAGGGCGAGGCCACTTCAGAAGATCCTTTGAGACTTGTCCGATATACATAACCACCTGGAGACAGCAAACAGAGATGGCCTTGATTTCAATTCTTAGAGAGCAATTCACTTTCTGTTCTGTTGTTGGAGCAATTCACTGCTATGACTACTGGTGTAACACCCAAGAGCAGCATTTTCTTGTTTTATTTATTATGCTCTTTTAAAAAATTGCACCCTTTTAGAGAGCTGAGGGTAGTGTACATGCCTGGTTCCCTACACTTTATCATCACAAACAAATTTCTGAAATAGGTTAGACTGAGAAAACTGACTGGCCCAAGGCCACACAGTAAGTTTTGTGTCTGCACACTATATTTCATGTTCACTTTTCACTGCCCCAGCAAGCAAGAGTTGCTGTCAATTTTATTTTATCAATCCTGTTAACAAGGAGAAAGAGCATCGTGAGAAAAGCAAACAACAACAAAAAACAAACAAAAAACAGATTAATGTTTACCTACAGGTTTCCCCCTCTAGCACACTATCGTAACACCATGAGGTCTCATTTATTTGCATATTCTGCTTGAACAAAAAGTAAATTAAAGGAGAGACCATTCCATAAACCTAGACTCCTAAAACTGCACCTCTTGTTAATTCTGAAGTTATTAGCAGACAATACTTTTATGCAGAACACAGACTAAAGCTCTGCAACTAAATCTTTGTGCTAGAGACTGGGTCCACATGCTCTCCCACTGCTAAAGCAATAAGTAAACCAGCAATTCATAATGGCCAGTGAAAAACTTTAAAATGTTTATATGGAAAACAGTTGTTGTTGTTGTTGTTATGGTATTTATACCCCGCCCTTCAGCCCTAAAGGCTATCAGAGCGGCTTACAATTATTATTTTTAATTAGATGGTTCCCTGCCCTCAGGTTTACAATCTAAAAGACATGACACAAAAGGAGAAGGGAATGGTGGAGGGAAAGAGGATGAGGTCCAGTGGTTAGTCTCTCCCTCTGAGGCCTGAATCAAGGTAGATGGACTGGAAGGAGGGCTCTCTATCTTCAGGCTAGCCCTGATGGAGCTGGGCCTGCCTGGTCACTCCCTCTCAGGCTTGAAGATGACAATTATGGAGGGAAGAGTCTCTTCTTTCAGGCTAGCCCTGATGGAGCTGGGCCTGTGCGGGGGGGGGGGGGGGGCATATCACACACATGCACACACACACACACCTTTCTCCCTTCATAGCTGTCTCTCTCTCACACACTTTTCTCCCCTCACATCCCTCCCCTCACATAACAGCAACGGTGGCCAGCTCTGGCCCCTGGCAGTCCCTGACGCCTCTGGCTGAGGTGCAGCGAGCCTTGGAGAATGGGCAGAGCTCCCCGACTCCAGGCTGCTATTGCACCCCTCGCCCAGGATGCTGGGCCGCTCTACAGAGGTACCGGGGAGTTCTGTATGAGCATTGTCGTTTGTTTGAAGAGGAGGAGAAGGAAGAGGAGGAGAAGGAGAAGGAGAGGAAGGCAAGGCAAGCCTTTCGGTTTTTGTTTTTATTTTGGTCATGAAATCGATAGAACGGTTTTGCAATTTAGCAATTTAGCAGTGGTGACATTGCTCTATCAATGTATCGATCAATTTTTATTTTATTTTTTTTAAAAGCAAAAAGGCAGTACTGGGGGCGTGTGAAATCTCCCACTCCTCTGCCATTCATCCCTCCCACTCCAAATGATGCGATTTTGATATGTTGTTCCCACTTGTTGAACCCACTGCAGAATTATTTTGTTTAAAGGCCGGCAGGGAACTGCTCTTTGAATAATGCGGGTTTTTTCCATTTGCTTCACATCGTCGCAATTGCAATCAATCGCATCAGGATCAGAACCGGATTCAAATGGGGATGAGGGTCATATAATTTGCTTGCCAATTCATTTTTTTTTCATAGTGGGAATGAGCCCATATGTCTGCCTTTTGGGGCTGATCCCCCCCCCCCGCCATTCTGGAATGAGAAAGCCCCACAAGGCTTATGCTGCATTTAAGCAGTTCTTTAAAGTTTCAAGGTTTATTTTTTAAAAAATAGACAAAAGTGTTGAGGAACATAGGATATATGGTAGCACTAAGCCAAAAAACCAAAACTAAACTAAACAAAAAAACCTGCACCATTAGCACCAGAGTTTGGCTATCACTTACAAGTATCTTTCTCAGCAAATTCTCACACACATACCAATGAAGGCCACCAGACTTTTAAATCTTTCCCCTCTAAACCAAAATTCAGGATTTGGGGCAAGTTAACTGCTACTTTTGCCTTCACCGTCTGCATGAATCACTGTTTCAGAATTGTTAGAATTCCTTTGATGGCTATGGAACATATTTAACGCCTGTACTAATTTGGTGACTGGTTAGATCATAAGGTCAAGATCACAGAAAAAGGCTAAGTGGGTCTTTTCATTATCACTTCACATCTGCAAATTTGAGGAAAACTGACCTTGTTTTGGTGAATGCTCTTCTGTCATCATTTTAGCTACACTTCTACACATGGGTTTCACTCAACAAGAAGGTATTTGTTCAGAACAAAACTGCCAAATGCCTGAAGATAAGGCATTGGCAATTAATAGAAAATTGTGCAGCACTGGTTAAGAAGTGGACAAAACTGGCTTGGTAGTGCTGTTGCAGCTGCAACACCAGAATTATGGTTCACATCCTCTGTCAAATGGACTCTGGGGAGTTCTGCAGCTGATACCAAAAGTGAGAGTTGCACCTTTCAAGCAAGGAGCAAGTCTTTGCTTTTAGTATTAGTATCAGAACATATTAGCATGACAGATAGTATGGTGTAGCAGTTTGACAGTTGGACTAGGTCCCAAAAGAGCCAGGTTCCAACCCTACCGAGCCATGAAACTTACTGGGTGACCTTGGGTCCATTAGTTACTCTCAATCTAACCTACATTATAGAGTTGTTGTGAACATAAATAGGAAAGGAAATGAGAGCTCACTGGATTAAAAGTGGGATATAATTGCAACTAATAACTGATAGAATGGCAGTAAATTATAAGCAGGGTGACTTACTTGAATCAACTGTTGAACAGTAAGCAGTTCTACAAATCAGAACCTGAAAGCTTTATAGTTTGGAACATTTTGCCTCACCAAAAGACATTTTAGGTTGTAAATAAGAAATGAACACATTATCAAGATGGTTGTGATGGTCCTTTTCCACCTATGAAGATCTAAATCCAACTATTAGTCCCCAACTAGACTCACAGAAGATTTACACAAGTCTTAGCATGCCAGGCAAAAAACTGATTCAGTGGGTAGTTGAGACGACTAACTGGATTTTGCCCAAACTATCTGTTTTCTGTTTTTCTCAGAGCCATTTTTATTTACAGTTAGCATTCTATGTCTTTTTAAAAAAATAGATTTCAGTACTGATTTTCTGCCATGTTACCTTTTTTATAAACGGGGGGTGGGTGGGTGGGTTCTATTCCTGTTTCAGTGACAAGCCTGAGTCCTGAAGACAAATTGTAGAGGGATATTTTAAAAAGCAAGAAGAATGAAAAGATTATATCTATTTTTGAAGCATCCATAATATTCATTTATGAAATCTCTCCTTTTGTCTTGCAGTACAGAAAGTGCTTTTAGAGCTCTGCCTTCCATTAGTGAAGCAACAAAACAGAAGCATAATGGGTGGTGCAAGATAGCTGGGCTGACAATTTCAAAGCAATGCATGGGGATTAATTTGTATGACTTGTGAAAGTTGAGGGGCGAAGTGTGACTAATTTTTCTGTGTGGTGCTTGAAAAACTCAAGCGAAAGCATACACCTACTTAGTTTGCATTTAGAGCTCCATTTTAACTTTTTCCTTATCAAGGAAAAATGCATTACAAACTCTAAAAACAAGTAACACAGTAGGGAATGCAGTGGACAGGTAGCTTAGAAAAAGGCTGGGCATGGAGTGGTGATGCGTGGAGGAGGAAGAGGTACAGGAGTTTTTAGTTATGGGATCAACATGGAAGACGTGGAAACATTTCAGGGAATGTTACAGGGCCTTGTCCAGTATCATAGCAGACAGGTGCCCTAGGGTGGAAAGGGAGACAAAAGATGCTCTGGTTTTCATAGACAGCAGGGCACACTGTCCCAGAAGCCTAGTCCAAACAAAGAGCAAAACTCATTATATATGCTTCCCTGAGAACAAAGGTCTACTGGAAAGACACACCTTTGTGTCCCACTGAGTGGGAGCAATATGCTCATGAGATCACAGGAGAGGGGCTTCTTTGTTGTGGCACCCTGGTTGTGAAATAACCTCCTTTTTGAAGCCCAAATGGTATTAATGCTGGCTTTCTTCTAGTACCAAACAAAAAAATGGCTGTTCATTAAAGCCTCTGAGACCTAATTGATTTCTTACTAAATGTACATGTGCAAGATAGTTTTGAACGAACTGTTTTAAACTTTTTGTTTTAACTTGTAACATTTAATATGCTATAGTCTGTTAAAAATTGTAACAGTCACAATAATATAAACTGATAATACTTGCAAACCACCCCCAGACAGAGTGGGATATAAAGGTTTTAATTATTGTCATAGTTGTAATTGTCCCTAGGTAGCTCTAACAGCATTAGGAGATGCACTTTTGTCATGCACAGTCAAAAGCAGATCTTCTCCCCAACTTCCTAGTATTGTTTTGCTTGCTAAGTGAACAGTGGTAGCCAATGTGTAATCTAAGCTACTGCACTGCAGCTCACACTTGACTTGAAGGAAACAGCTTCTTCAGAACGCAGTCATATATTTTTCATCAGATTCTCAATAAGCAGCTTTCATGAACTCATTAAAGCAAGAATAGAGAATTTCTGGTTCCTAACACCTTTTGATCTGGCCTGCCATTTTTCCAGTTCCCTGCCTTTTGCCTTGGCTCTTCCCTGCCCATTTGCTGCCATAGGAGGGATAGATCATCTTCTAACACCAGCCCATTGCTTTTCTATACTAGCCACAATCTTAATTTGGATGAGATATTAACTTGTGGGTAGGGAACATATTAATTGCAAAGTCAAAGGCTTTCATGGCCAGCATCCATAGTTTTTTGTGGGTTTTTCAGAGTATGTGGCCATGTTCTAGAATAGTTTCTTCCTGGTGTTTCACCAGCATCTGTGGCTGGCATCTTCAGAGATATACTGTGTGAGCCTGGAATGCAGGAGTGATTTGCATGTGTATTGTTCTGTGCTGATGGCTGGCCTCAGGCAGGGAGGCTAATGCAAAAGAGGATTAATGTCTGCTAATTGGTGATCATTATCTGCTGGGAAAGCCCCTGACTCTGAGTGGTTTCCCATTTGCATTTGCTGAATCCTTATTTTGCTATTCCTCGGGACTGGTAGCCAAATTTTGTTCACTTTAAGGGTTTCTTCTTTCCAGTTGAAATTATCCAGATGTTTGTGGATTTCAATGGCTTCCCTGTGCATCCTGACATGGTAGTGGTTGGCATGGTCCAGAATTTCAGTGTTTTCAAACAGTATTTTATGCCCAGGATGGTTTGTGGCATCTTCTGCTACTGCTGATTTTTCTGGCTGGCCCAGTCTTCAGGGTCTCTCGTGTTCCTTGATTCTTGTTTGCACACTGTGTTTGGTGGTCCCTATGTAGACTTGTCCGCAGCTGCATGGTATGCAATAAACTCCTGCGGCTGTGAGAGGGTCTCTCTGGTCCTTGGCTGAGTGAAGCATTTGCTGGGTTTTTTTTTCGTCGGTTAGTAAACCATTTGAAGGTTGTGCTTCCTCACCACTTTGCCTATTCTGTCTGTGACTCCTTTGATGTATGGTAAAAATACCTTCCCTTTGGGTGGCTGCTTGTCTTCACTTCTCTGGGTTTTCCTGGGCCTGGCAGGAATAGCAAAATAAGGACTCAGCAAATGCAAATGGGAACCAGAGTCAGGGGCTTTCCCAGCAGATAATGATCACCAATTAGCAGACACTAATCCTCTTTTGCATTAGCCTCCCAGCCTGAGGCCTGCCATCAGCACAGAACAATGCACATGCAGATCACTCCTGCATTCCCAGGCTCACACAGTATATATAGACCCACTTTTTCCAGGCAAGCATTCTCTGAAGATGCCAGCCACAGATGCTGGTGGAACGTCAGGAAGAAACTCTTCTAGAACATGGCCACATAGCCCGAAAAACCCACAAAAAACAACATATTAATTAATTGTGTGGGGGGGGGGGAGAAATAAAATTAATTTGGGGTTTACTTTGGAGAAATTAATTACCTGAAGAAAATCTAGATGGGAGAGAACAGGAAGACCTTCACTACTGCTTGCACATGGCTCCTAGCAGATTACATGTGAAATAATGTGCCAGCATGGGCAGTGGGAGAGGTGTTCCCATCCCTATAACATAAGGTTGGAAAACCTTGACCCTCCAGATGTTTTTGACCTACAGATCCCATCAGCTTTACCATGGACCCTGAAATGGGGAGGAGCAGCCCCTCTCAATGATCTAGAAAATTAGACCCCCTATGTAGTTGAGTCTCACTGGGAATTATCAAGGAGAAGTGTATTAAATGACCAAGCAGTAAAAAATATTAAGACAGCCATTGATGCTGAGTCCTCCCATGAATGATAAAGGCTGCTTACAATCTATCCTGTGCATACTCACTTGGGACTAAGCTGCAATGAACACATGGAGGGCACATAGTGCATTTAAGAGTGTTCATTGATAAAGAATGGGGAAATTTTGGCCTCCTCCTGTGAGTACTGACAAGTAAGCAAAATTAATGAACAATGTGCCTGCCAATGTTGAGCCTTTCCACTCTGAAAACAGTTCTGGGGGTTATTCCTTAACCAACATAGGTATTGGTGAAGAATTATGGGAGTTGTGGTCTGGAGGACCACAGTTATGGTATCCTGCTGCACTAGCCTATGTGACTGGGAATATGTTTGATGGCAACCATAGACACGTTCCTACTTCTGTCTCTATGTAGACCACTTGGCCCTCTTGGAAGAAGCTTGCTGACTTTTGTGTAATGAGACAGCACTGAAAACCACTGGGTTTGAGTTGTTTCAAAGCTTCCAAGCCTGGTCTTTGACTGTTGTTTGTTCATTCACATATACAAGTCACCTCTTGGGGGCAGTGATGAATCAACCCAGGAAATAGGCTGCCAAGCCTCCTGGAATGTTTGCATGTGCCATCCAATGTTTACAGACTTTTAGTCATGCTGGTCTTTTATCACAGAATGCCAAAATAATAGAGATGTAGCTTCACTACCAACACACACAGATACTACAGTGAAGAAATACAGGCACAGAGTTTGCTTAGAAATTTGTTTGAAAGCTACCCCTCCCCAAAAGCACATACTGTATCTAAAGTTAAGAAGTTTATGATACAAGTACTTTCACACTAACAAGACTGTGTTATGACCACTAATAGGAATCAAATATTCGCTATGAACTAGACATGGAAGGCACTATTTTACCACATGTCATTCTATGGAAATTATTTCTAAAAGAATGTATATAAAACAATGATAGATACAATTATAGATAGTGAATGACATATACACTGAAATGGCACCTACACAGTTCTATATAGCAAGAAAGGGAAGCCTCTTGTCTCCCCACTGACCCCGTTCATTTTTCTTTCGCATTTACTTACAATAAAACTAAGCAAATATAACACTTTTTTAAAAAGAGAGAGGGGAATCTGTCTTGAAGCATGGTCAGAGCAAGTGTTCTCCTTACACAGTGGAGTCTCTCCTGCCTTCTTCAAATTGCTGCAGCATTCAGTACTTCCTAAAAAGCTGATTTACACGAGATGAGGTAAACTCAGGAATACTGGAGAGGCTGCAGATGGAAGATTTAGTCTCAATTTTTACAAAAAAAGAAAAGACAAAATACCTTCTTACAATAATTTAGAACATGAAAGGAACAATGGCTAGGTTCCAAACCTGCACATGTGTTCACTGCAGTTATTTCTGTACAGAACAGATGTCTCATATGCATGAAGCCAATCATCTAGCTAGATTGACCATCAGGTCAAAGAAGTAGGTGGCTCATCTTCCTTAATACCATGGGAGTGTGGCAGAAATACTTGCATACGGATGTCTCAATAAGCAAGTGTCTTCAGCAATAATAGGGCTCTAATATGGTTCACAGATGAAAGTCAGTGCAAGTACAAAAATGCAGAGGGATATTTTACAAGCAAAAATGCCCAAAATAATAATTTCATTAATGGCATGCAGATTCTTCAAGATTCAGGCCTGCAAGAAAAAGATTCCCCTCCCCAAAATAAACTGGTTGCAGCGTTAAGCAATATAGTTCATAGTGGGCTACATAATCCCTATCCCTGCACTACTTTGATGACCAAACCTTGTATGAATCATTCATTCTAGGAGCATACATCCAAACTGTCATGGAAACTAAGGTCCAAAACACACTGCAGAGATAACCCACTTTCAGGCCGCTTTAACAGACCTGGCTCCATCCCACAGAATCCTGGAATTTGTAGATTCAAAACACACTGCAGAAATAATCCAGTCTGAGAACGCTTTAACAGACCTAGATCCATCTTACAGAATCCTGAGATTTATAGATTCAAAACACACTGCAGAAATAATCCAGTTTGAGGCAGCTTGAACTGCCCTGGCTCAGTGCTAGGGGATCCTGGGAATTGTAGTTTATTGTGGCATCACAGTTCTATGATAGATGTCTCACAAACACTACACTTCCCAGGATTTCTTAGCATTGAACCAGGGCAGCTAAAGCATAATCAAACTGGATTATTTCTGCAGTGTGTTTTGGACCTAATTTAAAGAGCATTTTAAATATGGAAGGGGATTAGATAAACTAACCTACTGGTGGCTACATGATGAATACATACTCCAAACAAGATTGGACAGTGGACAAAATAATGTGGTTTATACATTATACATTAGAGGACAGTACCATGGTGACTTGACTTGGAAGTACCATGACTTGGAAGAAAAGAAAACTTCACAAGGGAAAAAAGTGTAATGGGTACCTGACTATTATCAGGTTTCCTTGAATCCATAGTGATTGTAACTTCATTTTGTTAAGGATGAACATATTGCCACTCTACGTCATAGGTTTAGAAATGGGGAAAATGAGTGATTTTCATTTCCCTGACAAAGATTGCAATTGGTACATTTTGGAGTTTGGCCTTCATTGGTAAGCTGCCTTTGTTGGTGGAAGTGGAGACAGGGGACAATAGGATGGCTAAGTTACATGATTCACTTATTCAGTGCCCAGATGATCAGAATTATCAGCAGCATTCAGACCAATATTTCAGCCATAAATACAGGAAGATGTGGGGCATTGCTTTCCCCCCAATAACTGATCACCACCTGCATCTCACTGCACCACAGAGTTATCACCAAGGTTACCAAAGAGTTACAGTGAAGTTACAGGCATCTTCACTGCTTATGGGCCCATCTCCTCCTTTCAGAGGTTTGCATTTGAGAAACAGAAAAGTAGTAAATGTAAAGGATACACAACTTTGTAGCTCTGTCTGCTTTTCTCCAGCTGTTAATTTATATATTTACAGTACAAAAGAGGGAAGAAGAGTCTTGTCTGCTCCTGTGCTTTCCTAACAGATTGCAATTTCCAACAAGCTGGCAATTCATGCATTACCAAAGAAGAGAAAATGCATCCTCAACAAAGGGGACACAGATTTGCATAACAGTGGCTTATGATAATTGCAAATACCTATGAATATTGAAAATACAGAAATAAAATATGATATTTCAAATAGGAACACGATACATTACACCACAGTGTGAAAGATTATGGCCAGCCAGCCAACCTGTGTGCCTTGACAACAATGAAGATGGGTCCTTTGTATAGTTCTTAGGCCAGAATTGGACTGGGCACTCCTTGAAAAAGACGACACCTGCAAATTCCAACACTCTTTCAAAACAGATACTGTCTTAGTAAAGCCATATGGCCACTCAATTTTCCAACTCTGGTGTTTATCACATAGCTTTAAAAAGTGACTTACTGCTCCTGCATCCTGGTCCTGTTGCAAGACTTTTGCCTCCAAATCCGCCATCCGAGTACAGCCCAGCTGCAGCCTGTGTCCTTTTACACGCCTCGGCAGCCATTTTTCAAAGTCATAAAGCTCCTGTCTTTGAAAAATGGCCGCCGAAGTGCATTAAGGGACGTGGGCTGCAGCCGGGCTGTACTCAGCAAATTTGGAGACAAAAGCCATGCAATAGGACCAAAATACAGCCCAAATTAGAATTCAATTTGGAAGTGGTAAGTTGTTTTTTTAAAGCTGTGCAATAAGATATTTCACCATTCAAGGAAGAGTGGGATGTATACTCCAACAGAGAAGAGACAATGGTCTATGCAGGCATGGCTGAACACAAGCACAATTGTATTTTCCTCGATGGATGAGGCAGGGATATTTTGCCCACTCACTAACAACAACTCTCACTGAGCACAACTGGAAACACAGACTGGAATATAAAAAACCCACTTCCTTGTGCTTCACTGATCTCTATGCAAGAAACTGTTTTCTTCCTTTAAATATTATCTGGTTCATACTTTTGTTTCATTCTCTCTCACACATGCAAAGTTACTATGTACTTAATTTATAATCCATCCAAAGAACTACTCAGTCTCAGGTTTCAAATCATTGCAGTAAGGCACACACCCAACCTTCATCTTTGCCTAGTCAATACCATAATACAAGCTCTTAACCAATTAGTCTAAATCCAAATGCAATCTTCAAGACAAAGTCTCTTCCTCTTGGAAGTGGGCCTAATTTAAAAGAAACATTTACTGTAACAAAAGACAGCTGCATCTAGATGTTTATGTTCTCTCTCAACTGCCTAATTAGAGTGCTGCTGAATCCAGCATTCATTTAAAAGATTCTTGAAAATCATTTTCCAAAGGAAAAGCACCATTCTCTTTCACATGTCTCATACTTGTGGGACTGAGCAGGCTTTGGCTAGGGAGACTGAATGGCTAAATTGGTCTGCTCCCGTTAGGTGTTGCTTTTACTAATGCTGTTTCTATAGACTGGCATTTCTTTCTGACTGCATTGCTCTTCTATATTTTAATTACTCTATAGACCCATTTCATTTCTATATTAGATAGTAACTGCATTCTGTCCAGTTTATTCATTCATCTTTGCACCCACTCTTCCTTAATTTAAAACCTATATGCTTTTTCCCCAATACATATACTTAAGATATGCATCTTTCTGTATACAGATACATCTTTGTATACAATCTTTTGTAAAATACATACAGTATTTTTGTGTTCATGTTTTGAACACAAAGCCTGCATCACAAAATGTGGAAAAGTGCAGAATTAGAAAAATAACTTTGTTCTAATCTACAGATATTCCAAGAACTGGAAATTGGAATGGTTTGCTTTAAAATGTGAACAAAAGGGAACTTCCTAACATCCCTAGTCTTTGTCTGAGTTTTTGTCAAGCCACTTCAAGGGCTAACAGTTGCAGGCAGACCAAACATTGAAAGCAGAAATAAATATTCTAAACCATGCCTTTTGTTCTTTTTACAGCAGTTTCAACTGCAGGATTCCCCCCTCCTTTAAAAAAAAAATATTTTTTTTTGCTTCTCTGAATCAATAATTTTTTGTGGCTTCTTGTTCCTGCACTTCATAGACCAAAAACCACACATTAATTCTGCTTTCCCCTCACTGCCCTGGCACACTTTTAATATATTTTGCCCTTTGGCAGTACTCCCTTTCATCCTAGACTATTCACATAGTAGTAAAGTGGTTTGAGTACTGGACTATGACTCTGGAGACCAGGGTTCAAATCCCCATTCTACCATGGAAACCCACTGGGTGACTTTGGGCACATAACACTCTCTCAGCCTCAGATGAAGGCAAAAGCAACCCCCACTCCGAACAAATCTTGCCAGGAAAACCCGTCACCGTAAGTCAGAAATGACTTGAAGGAATACAACAACAACAGTGAATAAAACCAGAGTCTTCAGCAGCCCCTTTCACTGGAATTCTTTCTCCAGTACTGTAGTATGGTTTCTTGCTCTACACTGATAACCCTGAGCTTTGAAGGAGTGCCCATTTGCTGATCTGTATTCTGGGTTAAAAAAAAACAAAATCTCACTCCAGCTATATACAATCAAAATAACCATATAATATCAGGATTTCACTTAAAACACACACACACACACACACACACACACACACATGACACAGCAGATATGAGAAACAGCACTGAATATTCCAAGTGAGGTAAAGAGTGATTACATGTAAGTGTTATTGAAAGGACACAATGCACAGAACTATCAAGAATCCACAGTTAACTAGGAAAAACATTATTTTATTTTATTTTACAGGTTTTTCTTTGGTTCCCTGAGGGAGATGTAGGTTGACGGCCACAAGTCTGAAGAACTATTTTTATATTGTCAATTTGTTTTCCTCCTGTATTAATTTTAACACCCTTGCCTGATGATGAAGCCAGTGGAACACTGACAGCTTACAATATGTAAACTGTGTATTTGGTTGGTCCAATGAAGGTATCTCTGTGGATTTGAGATGTTGGCGGGTTACACACCGCCATGAAAGTACGGAGTCAGTCCGTACTAGGGGTAGGAAGGTGCGGTGCTTCCGCACCCCCCTAACCCTAGTACGGACTGAGTCCGTACAAAATGGCGGCTCCCCTTCCACATGGGGGCCGCCATGACAACGTCACGACCGCGCCACCTCTATACGGGGCGGCGCAGACGTGACGTCGTCGGTCCGCACCAGGGCGCTTAGTGTGCCCTTTCCGCGAACCAGGAAGGAGCTCCGTTCCGGAGCTCCTTCCTGGTTTGTGGCGCCGCTTTGCGTCGCTGGGCACAGCCTTCAGACGGCTGCACCCAGCGAAGCATGGGAGAAAGGGGCCAAGCGGATTCAATGTGGCTGAGGCCCCGATACACCAGGGAAAGGGGCGGGTACAGCCCGCCCCAAATGGGCGGTCTGTAACCCACAGTTATTGTACTTTATTGTACTTTACTATATGGTCAACACAGTTACCTCTGGATATATAATCAACATAGTTAGTGGTATTAAGTTACTTTTTGTGTTTCTGTAACAAGACTGGATTGGAGTTGCATTCCAAAAGTAATACAGGAAGGGGGAATGAGATTGATTGGGTGGGGGTTTCAATAAATAACCATTCCAGCCAATTTTCCTAGTTACATTTAAAGTGCATTGTTAGTCCATAAGGCATTGCCTTAGTCCATAAAAGTACTATCACCTTGACTAGGGAACCTGTCTGGAAAACAGACCACATTGAATGTATTTACCTGACCCTGAAGGCTAGGGACAGTCTGGGGATCCTATTGGGCTACCGTCCACCCCGTGGCCTAACAGACTATCTGGCCAAGCTGACACAGCTGGTCTCGGAGCTGTTGTTGGAGTCTCCCAGGCTTCTTGTGCTCGGGGACCTCAACATCCCCTTCGAGGCTGGCTCACAAGAACTAACAGGTGCAGCTCGGGAGTTCATGGCTTCCATGACGGCCATACGCCTCTCCCAATTAGTCTTGAGTCCGACACATTGTGCAGGTAATACGCTCGATGTGGTCTTTAGCATGGACCAGGAATGTCCGTGGGCAGAGGTCCTGGGGACCTCTGCTCTTTCATGGACGGACCATTTCCTAGTCAAGATGCGACTCAAGGCAACCACCCAACTCCCCCTTGGGGGTGGAGGACCTATTAGAATGGTCCGCTCTTGAAGGCAGATGGAACCCAAAAGGTTCCAAGAAGCCTTAGAGGGATTTATGGCTGGATCTGACGGCAATTCTGTTAATGCCCTGACAGATACCTGGGACAACAATCTTACCAGGGCTATAGACAGCATCACTCCCAAGCATCCTTTCCAGCCCACTCCTAACAGAAAAGCCTGGTATACGGAAGATCTTCGGGAAATAAAGCGGGTCGCGCAATGACTAGAGCGCTGCTGGCGGAGACATCAGTGCCTATCCGACAAGACACTCCATCAGAGACTTTTGAAGTGCTGTGGTGTGGCAATAAGTGCAGCAAAGAATTCTTTCTATGCTGCACGTATTGCGTCTGCAGAGTCTCATCCGGTAGAGCTGTTCAGGGTGGTGAGGTAGTTGACCCAGCTACCGCCCGCCCTGAACCCTATATTAGAACCAACAAAAGCCTGCTGTGACGACTTTAATAACTTCTTCGCAAAATGGCGGCGGCCTCTAGGAGGCCCGTTGCGGTGGCCGGGGCCCTGCTAGAGGGCTCTGGCGGCGGCAGCGGGCCTCTGGGAGGCCCGTTGCAGTGGTCGGGGCCCTCCAACAGGGCTCCAGCGGCGGCAGCGGGCCTCTAGGACTTTTTTGCCAGCCTCCCTTAATTATATTGTCACCTTAGGTTTTAGTTCCCGCAACAAGGTCTCTCCCTGAGTAAACAATATTTTTGTACTATAACAGTTACAACTATTTCCACCACAGAACACAAAGCTGAGAACCTCAGACTTCTCATGAATAGTTGAATATAAATGAGCATTGACTTTGGAGGTGAAATCCTAAGGAGTTTGAACAGATGCATACAATAAGGGGAATGAGCTCACCAAAATGATGGCATAAACTCAGCATCAAAATTTGGAGACTTTTAGTCTTCAGTGAAAAACCGATTTGTTCAGGGCACTTTTAATCTCTTCACTAGCCACTGCCAAGTACTTCATTTTTTGTAATATATCAGCTCAGATCAGACACTCCCTTGGCAAAGTTCATGCTGTTCAGGGACAATCCTTCAATATATTTGCTGCAGGTGTCAAAGAACTTACAGGGCATGCCCACAAATATTTGCACATCTTATAAAGCAATTCCTCCTCAAGTGTTAATAACCCATGCTATTTAATCATCTGTATATAAGATGACCATATTAATGAGCAACACCAAGATTAAAATTAACTTCCTCTACCACAGGTTTTAAAAGCAATGACCTGAATATGGGATGTATTTGTTGTATTTCCTGGTACACCCTTCCACTAGCAAGATCCTTCCTTACGCGTTCTCCAATTCATACCAGGTAAATTCTAGTATCAAAAGCAGATCCATTTAATGTGTTTTAGGCTACCTGGTTTTAAGTGATGTTTAATTAGTTAGTCATTTTTTTGCAAATTACAGATCCTTCAGAAAAGTTTTCTTCTTTTTTATTCAACTACATCAAGGAGCTTATTTTTAATCCAAATAATTTCAAGATTGTTGAGAACAGCTAAAATTCAGATAATGTTTAAAGCAGAAGTGGGCAACTTTGGGCCTCCAGATGTTAGATTCAATAATTCATAGCTTGAAAATATCCTCCCCCCCCAAAAAAAATCCAAAAAGCAAAACTTGATTTTACTTTTTTATATAAGGGACGCTGTATATATGGGATTTGAGCATCCACAGATTTTGGTATCCACAGGGGATTCTAGATCAAACCCCAACAGATACCAAGAGCCCAATGTATTAAACTTTCTTAATAAAATTCACATGTAAAAACGTCTTCACTTTAACCATGTTAGAAGAATGAAGTAGAATTCAATGAGGAAAGAAAGAAAGAAAGAAAGATTCTCTCTCATGGGCCTACAGATGTTGTCCCACACCATGCATGGCAACTCAAGAAAGGGAAAGTAGTGTATTTCCTCCTGCTGTATTTTGTTTAAGATTCTCAGAGAAGAATCTTAATTACTTGTTTCTTTCACCTGTATTGGAAGACTGGTGAGATTATTAACAAATGTCAATTTAGGAGTTTATCACATGGGGAAGATTGGAAGTTTAAATAGGGATTATCACATGAAAACTATGCATTCGTGATTAAGATTTTCATATAATGTCACCATTAAACTGCCATTATTCCAGGAATATTCTGGGCAAGTCAGGCAATAGCGATAAAGGTTTTCACACAACATCACAATGAAAAAAGATTAAAGTGTCATTTCCCCAGGGAATAACCAAGCAATAAACAGCAGCAAATCATTCACAGGAAGATCCCGTGAATGATTTGCTGCTGTTTATTGCCTAGTTAATCCCTGGATAATGACTTCTTTGTGTGAAAATCTTAATCACATTTTAATAGCAATTGTGTAGATTTCACATTTAAACTTACCATCTCCCCCATGTGATGAATTCCTTAGCTATTTAAGTATTATCCACCTAGCTCCAGCAGAGGTCACTACTACACAAATTGATCAAAAAAGTTTATATAGATAATTAGTTTAGACAGATAATTTCAAAATAAGCATGAATGTGAAATCACGATGTAATAGAATGAATTTCTGCAGCACAAGAAGGACAAAGTCATGCATGATACTTTGCCTTATTTTTGGTCAGTTTTTCCTCTTTGTAAGAACTTGGGATCTTAAAAGTCTAGAGAAAGGAAAAGAGTCAAAATTATCAGCAAAAGTGAATAACTGTGTCTGGAATACACTGGAGCAAGTCATGTTACCAGAGTACACCTGAACATAAAATCCTGTCTTGCTTGGTTGGAAATGCTGAATCTATCTTATCATATTACCATTCAGTCTCTTCTCCTCCTGTTTTCCAGGCTAAACAAACCCAAGTTTCTCATAGGATTTGCCTGCCAGAAATAGTGAATTAGAAACATGCATCATATCTGGCAACCAAGTCCTGTGAGAAATGTGGGGATGCTTAGCTTGGATGAGAAGAGCCCAAACAGTGATAGATCTCCTTACATATCTGTGAGGACTGTCCTGTAGATGATGGAGTGAGCTTGAAAACAAACCAATGAATTCAGATCAGAAGAAATGACATTCTGAGGAAATATTAGATTGAATTTTCTGGTGGTAAGCGCTGTTTGACAGTATAACAGCTTACCTTCAAAGGTGGGGGGCTCTCTTTCATTGGAGGCTTTTAAGAGAAGTGAGATGGCTACATCTCAAGAGAGATTTAGAAGTGGATTCCTGCATGTCAGGGGTTGGTACTAGACTTGGATGTTCTGGCCCTTCCAGCTCTGTGATCCTTTGGCTAGATCAGTGATTCCCGAAGTGGGTGGTACACATCCTCTGGGGGTGGTCGAAAGGTCCAGGAGGGCAATGAGGGAAAAAGGAGGTAGCAGGGGAGCAGTGAGGGAAAAGGGGGTGGCAAAGTACTGATGCACAAGAAAGACAAGGGGAACCAGTGGCCTTTAGGATCATGGTGAAGATGAGGGTTGTATGAAACTTCTTCTTTTCAGAGTCCCTTAATCAGCCTCACAGATCAGCCTCACTTACAGATCAGCCTCACTTCACATGGTGGTGTCTCTGACTCTTTGCCTGTCCATGCAAGCTCACTCTGTTCGCTGTGTCTTTCATTAGTAGTGGTGGTTGGGAAACTCTCATGAGGCTTGGCACAGGGAGCAGTGCTATTTTGGGACTGACTGCAGTAAGAGTTACAGCATATGGTGAGGTGAGGGGAGAAGTGGTGGCAAAAAGTAGCTTTCAAATTTGGGATCCTGCATAAGTTTTCTGAGCTTTTGCTGCTTCCAGGGTGACTGGGTGCAAGGGGAGCAGCTATTGATAAACTGGCTGAGGAGCAACTGAGAGGTTCTTGTCCACCCTGGCTTTTGCTGCAAGGCCAGCACAAGGAAGAAGCTTCTCAGTCACTGCTAAGCCAGCTGCTCTGTTGCTACTCCCAAGGTGACTAGGTGCAAAAGGAGCAGCACCAAGATTGGTTGTTTTCAATTTGCAGTAGACCTAATATCAAATGATAACATTGGGGGGGAGGGTGCTAGAGTTGTCACCCAAGAAGAAAGTGGGCAGTAGCCCCAAAAAGTTTGGGGACCATTGGCCTAGACAGCTGCATTGTGAAATCAGGTCTTTGTGTGCAGTCCTATGTGCTAGACTAGAAATGCAAATACCCATCAAATACACCAACAGATGTTCAGAACCATCAGTTCTGACACCACTGGCCATTTGTCTCTGGAAAAAAAGAAAAAAGAAAGGGCAGATTGAGGGTTGAATGAGTGCCTACCCCTTCTTCTTCCAGATAGGTAGGGAATGCTGTCTTGAGAATGCAAATGCAAATTTTGCTCATCAGAATTTTTGGCTTAAATTCAGTTGTTAGTTCCAACTGAAATAGGCCCAGTGAATCAATCCTGGGTAAGCCTACAATTATGGAAATTTTACTGATACAGTATATCTTCTACTAGCTGGTATTAGCAACTGGATTTAGGCCTATCAGTCAAGACCTGACAGTTTGGATTGGTAAGCCTTATACTTCTCTTTTCCAGCTTTAGATCAACATTGGTAAATATGGTGCAGCCTCTGAAATCAGGGTGCTTTATAAGTAAAATGACTACTATTTTGCACACTGAAATTTACATACTATAACAAATCTATATAGTTCAGCTCCATCTATGAATTCTTCTTGGTATTAGAACTCAGGGACTTTCCGAAAGCAGATCTGCAAAACATGCACAGGAGTAGAGCAAAAGGAAATCCCACTGTGGGGCAATCTGCCGGAGACCAGATGGAACCCTTGATTAAACATTTCATCCAAAAGTTGAAACCTATAGTAATACTAAACTTCTCAAATAAGCACTATTTTAAATATTACTTTTTCAGAAGACATACAGAATGCTAAATTTTTACACTGTTTTATCTGATATTTAAAAAGCCTGAAGGACACCCAGAAAGCTTTCGGAAAAACAACTAGCAATGTAACATTAACTGTTCAATGTGCAGTTATAGTCTGAGGAATACTTACAGGCCACATGATAATCATCCTTCTAGCAATGTCTGGATTAATGCTCCAGTAACTGAATGGAAGGAACGTAATGTAGAAAACCTCTTGACCCATTGCAGCTGATATCCTGAACAGGTAATAGTAGAAATAATTCTTGACAACATAGTCCTGCGACTTGTCCTAAGAGAGAAATATTTATGTGTTAGTAAACTTGTTAGAGTGCTAGCACAGCATAGTGGTTTGAGTGTTGGACCATGACTCTGGAGACCAGAGTTTGATTCCCCATTCAGCCCTGAAACCCACTGGGTGACCTGGGGAAACTCACACACTCTCAGCCTCAGAGGAAGGCAAGGCAAACCCATCCAAACAAATTCTGAAAAAACAAAACAAAAACCCATGATAGATTTGCCTTAAGGTTGCCATAAATAAGAAATTACTTAAAGACACACAACAACAAAAACAACAACAGTAAATTTGTTAAGAGATATCAAACAGTACGAGAATTCTGAGACAGCCAAAAACAAATTTAAAGATGTAGCAATGCTATTCTATTTCAGAGTGATGTACAATGGGCCCACTGTTTGGGTTTGATTCCACTCCCCACCCCACCACACCACACCCTGTGGATACCAAAATGTGTGGGTGGCAAGACCACATTAAATACAATGGCATAGTAAAATTGTGTCCCTTATATAAAAAGGTAAAATCAAGGTTTGCTTTTTGGAATATTTGGGAGGGGGATAATGTTTTCAAACTGTGGAGGGTTGACTCCATCGATACAGAATCCCTGGACACAGAGGGCCAATTGTAAATTGAATCATGGCTGCACTGCTCTGTGAATAAGGAGAGCCAACTGTATTAACCACACACAAATTGAAGGAAGAATATAGCAGTCTGTGTGTGGTAAAGTCCATAGGAATGCAAACTTTGTGGGTGTGGTGATGAGATGAGCTATGAATGGGTTTGGGTTAAAACTGGGAAGAAAAGCAGGCAATTCAAACACAAACCAGTCAAATACATGTATATAAATTATAACACAATTATTAGAGATGATAATATTTTCTTCCTTCTTCCAAACCTGTACATGCTCTGCTAACTTCGAGACTGGATTTCTGCAATGTACTCTACATGGGGCAACCCTTATACCAAACCCGGAAGCTTCAAATGGTGCAGAATATGGCAGCCAGGCTGGTCACTGGCGTTTCCAGGGCCAGCCATATAACACCGGTGCTGAAAGATCTCCATTGGCTGCCCATCCGCTTCCAGGCTCAATATAAGGCATTGGTGATTACCTATAAAGCCCTAAATGGCTTGGGCCCAGGATACCTAAAGGACCGCCTCTCCCCGTACATTCCGCCTCGCACCCTCAGAACGTCTGGGCAGCAACTCCTGAAGGTGCCTGGGGCTAGATTAGCCTCCATGACACGGAGGACATTTTCCACGGCTGCCCCAGCCCTTTGGAACACGCTGCCCACAGAGCTCCGCTCGTCTACCACCCTGGCCCAATTCAGGAAGGACCTAAAAACCTTCCTGTTCCAGCAGGCATTCCCCGAATAAAACCCTGTGGGC
This sequence comes from Sceloporus undulatus, assembly GCF_019175285.1. Lineage (NCBI taxonomy): Eukaryota > Metazoa > Chordata > Lepidosauria > Squamata > Phrynosomatidae > Sceloporus > Sceloporus undulatus. The sequence goes on along the minus strand of NC_056524.1, from coordinate 231,296,795 downwards.
CTCCCTCCTCTTCCGTGGCCAAGAGGTTGGGCTATGGGGCTTTTTCCTGCTTTTTATTGTTCGTATTTTAATTGTTATATTGTTGAGCTGTTTTTAACCTGCTGTAAGCCGCCCTGATCGTGGGAAGGGCGGGATATAAATAAAATTTTTATTTATTATTATTATTATTAAACCAACAGTTTGCCCTGAGGCACTGCAATTACTAATTTTAACCCTCCATTCCTATCAAGGATATTATTTCATTGCAATACATATTACCACATATTTTATTTACAACACAAATTACCTTACACAAGTAAGGTGAAGCAAGCAAATGAGAGAAATGAAGACACTGTTGGGGCACAACTTCAACAATATTAAGCAGCTATGAACTGAACTGTAGACCAGACTAGAAAAGCAGGCTGGGCAACAAAACAATTAGCTAGGGCAACTCTTTTCATAAGTTTTTTTCCCCTTCTCTGGGATGGTACAGAGAACACAGAATCATTCCAGAGGGTTCACAGCTGCCTTCCTTCATTGTGTAGATTGTACCTCCCTCCACTCCAAGATTACTTGATGTTCCAGTCCCAAGTAAGATGGTACAAAACACTTAGCACCTCAAAGCCTAATTTTGTATGAATTAAAATAACAAGCATGCAAGACAACCAGAAAAGGACAGTAAGAATATTCCCTTGTAAGAAAGTTTCCTACATTCCTACAAGTGGGCATCCACTCAAAACTCACCCAAAGGTGGGCTAAAGACAGATCTGTGTGCTAAATACACAGGTTAGAGAGATCATTGCATCATCACCTTCTCCTAAAGAACCAAAGAGTTATAATGCATACATGCCACCACAAGTAACAATTATTTTTTTCTGATAGGTAGAAATTTGTATATTTATCAAGAAAAAAAAGCAAGGTAACTAACTATGCCGTAAGATGTAAAGTTTACAGAGGCCCGTTACAGACGGGCCTGAAAATACGGACTGGGTCCGTATTAGGGTTAGAAAGGGGTGTCACTTCCTGACGCTCCTAACCCTAGTACGGACCCAGTCCGTACAAAATGGTGGCGGCCGTTCGACACGGCCGCCGCCATTACGATGTCACGACTGTGCCGCCTCCAAACGAGGTGCAAGAAGGAGCTCCTTCTGGAGTTTGCATCGCTGGGCACAGCCTTTACATGCACCTGCTTGGCCCCTTTCTCCTCCTCCCCACCGTCGCTGGGTGTCCTTGGGGCTTGAAGCCCCAATGACACCCCTTTCCAGGCCGCGGGAAAGCGGCCTGCAAAGCGGCGGATCGGGGCCTCGGAGGCTGCCGGTCTGGCAGCTGAGGCCCCGATACAACTGGGAAAGGGGCGGGTGCAGGCTGCCCCAAATGAGCGGTCTGTAACCCGCCAGAGAAAAATAAGAGTGAGCAAAGTTAGGCCTTGAGCACCCTCCAGAGATTCTCCAAATGACCACGTTGTCTTCCCCATGTGGTTTCCTAGTTTGTTTGTTTTGTACAGTTTCTCCTTCTACTTTAAAAGGTTTAAATGCCTCATTTGAGGTTTAATTACTAGTAGAAATTCTTGTATTTTTGTCCGTATTCTTTATCTTTTGTGCCATTCTCTACTGGAATGTGGTCCATGATGATGCTGTTGTTGTTAACTGTTAACTCAGGGTGACTCTGTGGATGTGACATCTCCATGACCCCTGTCCTCTGCTCAGGTCCTGCAGGCTCAGGCCTGTTGCCTCTTTAACCATCTGGCATGTGGTCTTCCTCTCTTTTTACTGCTCTCTACCTTTCATAGCATTAATAATTCATGCCTCCCCATGATGTGGCCAAAGCACAGCAGTTTAAGTCATCCTGGCTTTTAGGGAGAGTTTGGGCTTGATCTATTCTAGAAACCATTTGTTTGTCTTTTTGGCTATCCAGGGTATCCTTAGCACTTTTCTCCAGCACCACATCTCAAATGAGTTTATGTTCTTTTAAACGACATTCTTCACTGTCCAGCACTGTCCAGCACTCATTGTCCAGTTTACACATTTGTACAAGTGATGGAGAATATGATGGCTTGGACGATTCTCATTTTGGTGTTGAGAGTTCTTTAATCTTTAGTTTTTTTCCAGTTTTACATAGCTGTCCTTCGCATTCCTAGTCTTCTTCTAATTTATTGACTGCAGTCCGTATTCTGATCAATACAGTGGGTCCTTGGTATCCACTGGGGTTTGGTTCCAGAATCTCCCATGGAAGCCAAAATCTGTGGATACTCAAGTCCCATTAAATACAATGGCATAGTAAAATGGTGCTCCTTATATAAAATGGCAAAATCAAGGTTTGCTTTTTGGAATTTATATCTTTTTAAAATGCTTTCAAACCATGGATGCTTGAATCCATGGATAAACAATCTGTGGATAGGAAGAACTGCATTTGATCAAAGATATGGGAACTTTCTGACTATTCCAATTTTCTCATTATCTAGGATGAATTCTTGTAGCTCCCCCATGATCATTATTTTTGTTTTCTTGATATTCAGCATCAAGCCTACTTTGGCACTTTCCTCCTTATCTTTCTTCAGTAATTGCTGCAGGTTTTTATTGGTTTCTGCTAGCAGTATTGTGTCATCTGTGTATCTTAGACTGTTAATGTTCCTTCCTCCAGTATTCATTCCTCCTGCCTCTGAGGGGATGTTCCCACTAGGGGAAACCCCGCGTTCTGAATTGAATCCAAGGAGTGGCGTTCATATTAGGATCCGATTTAAACCTAGAACGGTTCTAGAGCAACCCGCAATCGTCCCCACTACAAATCGAATCGTAGAGCGGGATAAAAATTTAAATCGAATTTTCCTCATTTAACACGTGTTAAAAAAACACTAGGGTCCAACCTACGTTTTTCCATTGATTCGAGTTAGGAACCGGAGTATTTAAATAGGAACGACAGCCTTTGAATCGGGTTGGATGGATGGGAGGAGCGGACTGCGGTGGGGGCTGTCCTTGGGGGAGTTGCCCTTTCTGTCCCCATCCGTCGTGGCTGTCGCCATTTTTTCTTCCCTCACCCCTTTGTTCGCTGTGGTCTTTCAATAAGAGATAAGGATTATTTTTATTTTTTATTTTAATGGTTTACAGGCGCTTAATCTCTTCAGCGCTTTAAGCGCCTGAAGTCCTGGCTGCTCAAGCGCCTGCATCTGCAAAGGACTACAAGGCTTCTCCCGGTGGATTGCAACCTCCCCTCTGTGTGGGGAGAGCCCATTTCTAACGGAGGAGAGGCAGGAAGGGAAGGCTCCTCTCAAAGAGGCATTCCCTGCCCGCTTGGGCTCTGATCTCGCCCAGGCAGGGAAGGGAAGGCTCCTCGCGAGGAGGCATCTGATCGCGCCCAGACAGGGAAGGGCTCTGATCAATTGGGGGGGGATAGAGCCTTTCTCCCTCTCTTTCTCAAACGGAATCTGCCTTCTCCTCCAACCCTGGAAAGAGAATCTTTGGGAAGAGTGCTCCCTCCCTGCTTTGCCAGAAGCCTCCCCCATTGATCTGTGGGCTCTGTGAAGAGATTCTCCCTGGCTGTCTTGGGAGACATGAAGAGGGGATGCTGTCATGCAAAACCTATCCCATAGTTCCTCTGGAAAGAGCTTGGGTTTCCTAAATTCGCTTTGCCAGAAGCCTCCCCCATTGATCTCTGGGCTCTCTGAAGGGATTCTGCCTGGCTGTCTTGGGAGACATGAAGAGGGGATGCTGCCATGCAAAACCTATCCCATAGTTCCTCTGGAAAGAGCTTGGGTTTCCTACTAAATTTGCTTTGCCAAAAGCCTCCCCCATTGATCTGTGGGCTCTCTGAAGGGATTCTGCCTGGCTGTCTTGGGAGACATGAAGAGGGGATGCTGTCATGCAAAACCTATCCCATAGTTCCTCTGGAAAGAGCTTGGGTTTCCTACTAAATTCGGAGGGAAAATGTATATAAGGCTGACAGCGCTTATGACGTTTGATCGTTTAAGCGCCTTGATTGGTTCATTTAAAAAAAAAACCGCCAAAAATACATCATTTCACAAACGGTCAATGAAATGGAAACGCTGACGAAAGTTAAATCGCTTCCAAATAATCCGGGTTAACGTTACGTCATTCTGACGTACTATTGATTGACAGCTCCAAATAAGGTATGGAAGAGAAGAATCGCTTTATTTAAACACCGATTTCATGCCAAGTAGGAACGCTTGCAGGTAAAAACTTCGATTTAAATAACCAGATGGGAACGAAGAATAACACGTTTCGGAATGCGAGATAACACCAGGGTTATTTTGAATCGGTTTTATTAAAAACGTTGTATTTTAAATCGTTTCAAATATTAAGTGGGAACACCCCCTGAGTCTAAGCCTCATCTGCTTATGAAATCATCTGCATACGGGTTTAATAAATAGGGTGATACAATGCAGTTCAACACCTTCATTGAAATTCAATTTGTCCCTTGGGCTGAAAAATGTTCCCCTCCCTTGCAGAATTTCTGGATCACCTTCATGAAAAATTACCTTATGATGACTAAGTAATTCACAATGCCATTGATGATTGTGTAAATGAGTCTTTAAAAATAATCTGAACCAGCACAAAATGCTGAAAGGGATTGTTTCAGTGGAAGAAAATGAGAAATTATACATCCTGTATTATTATGGTAAATTGTGCTTTATTATAACCTTTCTGCTTTATTAAGCCATAGACATTTCTGGATCTAAATTTCATGAAAGCCTTAATGATCTATTTCAATGATGGAGAACCTTTTAGAGACCAAGTGCCCAAACTGCAACCCAAAACTCACTTATTTATCACAAAGTGCCGCATCCCTCTGGATTTCCAGTGAAACTCTAGTGAAGTCTGTATTGGGACGATGGTGCGTGTGCCCACAGAGAAGGCTCTGAGAGCCACCTGTGGCACGTGTGCCATAGGTTCGCCACCACTGATCTATTCTTTCAAAGTCTCATTGTCAAGTGTTATCATATAAAAAACAAGTGAAAAGTGCTCTACTTTGTCAACACACCAATTATTATCAAGAATACACTGGGAGATGAGCCCATGGAACAGAACAAACTGCAGTCTTAGGCCACATGAGATGCACAGGGATCTTTTTCTGGGCCCTTGACACCTCCAAAATTCCTAAACTGGCCTTTTCCTGGGCAACAAAATAGGGGAATTGCTGACCCTGGAAGCCTCATAGTACAACTATTTACCTTTTAAGAAGATTTTAAGACCTCCTGGACTGTCTAAGATTATTTTTTAAGAACAAAAGGTGAAGATTCTTAGAATCATAGAGTTGAAAGAGACCACAAGGGCCATCCAATCCAACCCCCTGCCAAATAGGAACACCAATCAAAGCACCCCCCAACAGATGGCCATCCAGCCTCTGTTTAAAAACCTCCAAAGAAGGGGACTCCACCACACTCTGAGGCAGCATATTCAGCCAGTTTGGATTTGGGGGCTTATTTTTTGTTAGTCTATGTGGCCACTGGATTATCCTAGGGTATAAAAGTTGTCCCTGGACCTGCACACTATTCCTGCTGTAGAAGCATGTTATGTGGAACAGCTGAATGATATTCCTGAATGCAAGAATTAAGAACAGGCAGAGTTTATGCCCATTGGCTTCCAGTATGCTATCCAACTTGTTTTTGAACATATGCATGCTTCAGAACTAGCCACAATGCATGATTCCTACCCATCTGTCTGCCTGCTTAGCATATGGCATGGTCTTAGCAGGAAAAATGTAGGATACATAAGCCAGGAGCATGCTTTCTGTATTTCCAAACGCTAGGAACTGAACACCAACTCAGCAGAGCTTGGTAAAATATTACACTACTAGTAGAAAGGAAGAACAAAACGAATTTTTAAAAAATGTTTGTCAGCACATTCTCCTTTCAAGGAAGTTAATAAATGCAACACATTAAAACAAAATTAATGGACATGAAGCTTAAAGTTCTACTGACTAAAGCAGTGGTAGGTCCTTTGTGGTTCTCCAGATGTAGCTCTCCTAGGTACTACATCTGCTAAGCAGCATTGGTAATGGTAGATGGGAAGGCACTCCCTCCAAGTCTAGTGAAGTTTCCTTCTTTGGAGGTTTTTAAACAGAGGCTGGGTGGCCATCTGTCGGGGGTGCTTTGATTCTGTGTTCCTGCATAGCAGGGGGTTGGACTGGATGGCCCTTGTGATCTCTTCCAGCTCTATGATTCTATGAGAAGTAGCTTGTCAAGCAGAAACATCCTCCCATAGCTTTCTTTCTGAATATGTTGCTTATTCTTTAGTTGCAGATACCTTTTTTTCCAGAAGGAAACAAACTAGATTTTGCAGGGCTCTTACAGAGGAAAACAAATAGTAAGATTGTTAGTGAAGAGCAGGAAATGCAGAAATAAACAAGAACTGAGTTTGGTCAGATGAATGAGTATGAACACATATCTGGTGGCCAGGTTTTCAGAGCCACAGAGCGTTCTCAGTGCTACCCTCTTGCCAACACCAGGGAAGAACCAAAGAAGCAAGTGGGAAGGCTCTATGAGGCCTAGCCACCAACTAGGAAGCCTAAAGGAGCCTTTACTTGGCCCAGGCAATGGATAACTGATAGAGGGTGTGTGGGGAAAGGGTGTGGGGGATATTTCTTTCCAAGTTTATTATGTCAGTTGAAATATTTATTTAATTTATATCCCACATGTCTCCTAACACAGGATCCAAGGTGGTATACAAGAATATATATTCTTGGCAAGTTAACCATACAGTCCCAAATAATTCAATTAGCCACACAACTAAAAATAAACAGTATACATAGTATGTATTGAGTGCTAACTTGGATTTGACTTTTTGTTTCATATTCCACTTTGTTCCTTCAGCAGCATTTCTTGCTGACTGAAGGCTCTAGAACTCTAAGCGCTATCAACTACAGCAGGGGTAGGCAACATGCGGCCCGGCAAGGCCTTGGGACTGGCCCCAGCCCGGTCCTGCCGCCGATTGCTGCCAGGGCCTTTGGCCTCTCGCGCACAGGGGCAAGGGGGCAATTGTCTATAGATGCCTCAGAAACATGCATTTATATTAACATTTTTTTAAAAATCAGCAATTTTTTTTGCATGTCCTCCACTTTTTTAAAAAAAGTGTCCACCATTTGAAAATGTTGTCCTACATTTGTCCCGGTTTATTTATTTATTTAAATTTTTAAAAAATTATTTAGTTATTTATTTTTTGGCTTCGGCCCCCCAGTTGTCTGAGGGACAGCAACCCGGCCCCCGGCTCAAAAAGATTGCCTACCCCTGAACTACAGTGTGCTTTTCAAAACACTTTTGAGGTTGAGCCAGTTCAAAGAATTATGGGCACATTCTGAGATGGTGCTGAAAGGTCCTGGCCCAGTTTCATAGAACAATACCAGAAATCTTCATTTTTAAAAAACTAAACACTAAAACAAATTCAGCAGCATATTAAAAGACTGGCCCTAGATGAATCTTCTTCAAGCAGGGGATAAGTAGTAAACAATTCAATACAATGCAGTGAAATTATATAGGTTTTGAATTTAATAGGCAATACAAAGACAAACAGTATGGTAGTTCTAGACATAAACAGACACACAGTTTCTCACATTAGAAGAGACAAAAAGAAGGATTAGATAGGAGAGGATTGTGAAGAAAAAGATGGCGGATCAATAAAAGAAGTCCAAACATCTTTACTAGGCCAGCCCAAAAGGCACAAAGTCTTTTAGCACATGCTTTTGATACTTGTTTTTCCTCACCAGACAAAGACTTTTTAAAAAAAGCACAAGGGTATAAGAAAGGGGGGAGAACAGTGAAAATGCTACTGTAACACAGTATGGATAGTATGGAGGAAAAGTTAATTGAGTACCCGATTAGATTTATCAAGCCATACCCAGGATGCTCCTGAGCAAATCTGGAACAACAAAGGCAATAAAATGGGAACGATAAAACTTGCTTCTCCTTGTAAAAAGAGAAAGAAGAAAACCTTTGCAAACTCATATGGATCTAGGAGGGAAGGATTACGGAAGACACCAAACTTCAGTCATAGAAGAGAACAAGATGGACAGAAATTAAACCAGAAGTTGTAGCAAAGTAGAAAATAGGCAAAGATGAGATCAATAAGAGAATGGGAAGTCTGAATAAGAAGGGGAATTATAATCTGAAATTGTCCAAAAGGTTTGGAGATGGTGCTGTATACTTCATTGATATATCCTTGCTTACTAACTTTTTACCATTTAAGACAAAGGCTGGGGAGAACAGAAATTAAGTATATCAGATTACTAGCTCAAACTCCACCTGTGTGATATAAGTTTCAGAAATAACATACTTTCTCCTGTCTTCCCTCTCCCTTCTAGTATTATACAAGAAACACACTGAAATCTGAGTAGTGGTGTCCATCCAGTAGCACATCTACTGAAAGTGACTTAACCCTTCTGAACCAGACACAGATCTGGGAAACAGCAAAAAATGTCATTACCACCCAGTGGATTCCCCCAGGGGCACTGCTTAATGTATGTACATTGTTTGCTCTCCTGTCAGCTCTCTGGCATACTATTTGCCAATAGTCCTACTGTGCTAATGTTAAGGCTTATAAATGTCTGCAAATGCACACAGAAGGAGAGAATATTAGAAAATATAACAGATGGCTGATTTAAGACAGGTTGATTTAAGCCAAGGGTGCATCTGCACTGAATAAATAATGCATTTTGACACCCCTATAACTGCCAGAGCTTCATCCTAGAGAATCCTGGGATTTGTAGTATTGTGAGGCATCAGCACTCTTTGGCAGAGAAGGCTAAAGACCTTGTAAAACTACAAATCCCAGAATTCTATAGGATAAAGCTACAGCATTTAAAGTGGTATCAAATATTTTGACAGTGTAGATCAGGGGTAGGCAACCTTTTTGAGCTGGGGGCCGGGTTGCTGTCCCTCAGACAACTGGGGGGTCGAAGCCAAAAAATAAATAATTAAATAAGTTTTTTTAAAAAAAAAATTAAATAAATAAATAAACCGGGACAAATGTAGGACAACATTTTCAAATGGTGGACACTTTTTTTAAAAAAAGTGGAGGGCACGCAAAAATATTTGCTGATTTTTAAATTTTTTTAAATATAAATGCATGTTTCTGAGGTGTCTATAAACAATTGCCCCCTTGCCTCTGCGCGCGAGAGGCCAAAGGCCCTGGAGGCAATCTGTGGCAGGACCGGGCTGGGGCCGGTCCCAAGGCCTTGCCGGGCCACATCCAGCTCGCGGGCCGCAGGTTGCCTACCCCTGGTGTAGATGCACCCTCAGTCTTTGCCTACAAACAGGCCTTGAAAAGTTTGAAATCTTTCTTGTAGCAAGGAAAAACGTGTTAAAATTGTTTGTTCTTGCCTACAAGAAAAAAAATTCACAAAGATTTACATCACTCTAAAAGAGCAAGCCAATCACCTTATTAAATTTCCATGGAGTGTAATTATTCTAAGGGCTTATCTACATTGGCTCTATACCCAAAATTCCCCCCAGGCTGGCTTTGTTATGTCACTTTATGCAGCCCCAGAACCCCAAATTGAATCTGGACTGTTTACACCTGCAACCCACATTTGCTTAACTCACCTTTTGCTGTGGGTTTTCTTGTTAAGGGTTAAAAGCCAACTAACATGAAATGTTTAAATGTGTGGTGACCATGAGCCATCAGCACCCGGAGGACGAAGCTGATGAGCTACAGCTGCTAATCATAGCAACAAGGTCATTCTACTGCCTGGTGTGCAGGAAGCCTGAAGATGAACATGTGTCTGTTTAGACAAGGGGACGGTTTTCTGGGTGGGACAGGAAGAGGCTGAGTTTGTAGGACCACATGGTATTGTGTTTATATAAACTCAGGGACTTCTGGTAATTGTTGTGGTTTTTTGAGAGAAGAGTGGATTGTGAGTTCTGTATAGTAAAAGTCGCGTTGATTATTTGGTTTGCACTTTGTAAATAAAGATAAGCACTTTCGGGAGCTTGGCTTGTCTGGTTGTTAATCAGCAGAAGCCTGGCAGTGTGAGCTGAACAGTTCCCGGTGACCTGCATTCCATCATTTCTGGAAGACATCTTTCTGCTGTTATCTTCGCTTAGGGCTGTGAACACGCTTCAAAGATTTGTCAAATACTCTGCTATACTGGCAATAACCATTTTGACAATGGTTATTGCCAGCAGTTGTTGACATTTCTTGTCTGTTTGCAGTCTGTCCTCACTTAACTGCCTGCCACCATTGCTGTGGGCACATCACTCCGAGGTCAGAATGATGCATCCAGCATTGTCAGTATGGCCGGGCACGTTGTTCTGGCCTCAGAACAATGTGCTTAGAGCATGCAGGGGAGGCAGGCAGCTCGGAACCATACATGTGAAGGCAGTGTCCTCACTACGAGCTATGATTCTGCCCCCCAGAAACCTTTTTAGGGACCCTCCTGAAAAATACAGGCTTCTGAGTGTGTATGTGTACATAATTGGCTAGGGAAATTTTAACTTTTTCTTTGGACCAGCCCTAACATTACACAGAGTAAGGAAATCATCTTAAGCAGGTGATGATAAAGGAGCATGACATGTCAACAAAGAAAGGTCACTTGGCCTGTTCTGTAACCCCTAAAGTAGCCTAATGCCAATATTTTGCCACCTTCTCACTTTTTGCACTTGGAATTGGGAAGACCCATTTTTCCCTTTGCCTCCTGTAGCAAAATTTCTTGGGCCACCCCTTCTTAAAATGTCTGTCCAGACTCATGAAAAAGACCAGAAAGCCCAGATTTTGTTTCTGTTTTTCTAATTTTATTTTGGAGATCCATACACATTTTGTTTATGCCAGAATATTTTCTGTCACCTTTCAGTATGATTAGAGACTTTTTATACCAGCTCCTCAAGCCAAATTATTTTAACAGAGTATAAAATTGGAAAGTACAGGAACAAAATCTGGGATTTTTCAATCAGTCTGGATAGACAGACTAGTTAACTTATTCCAAGAGAAACCAATATTTTCATGTTGATATGTTTAAAATGAGGTACATTTGGGTGTTTGGCTGAAGTGACAAAAAGGTGTTCATTTTACAGTGGCAGGCAAAGGAACAGATCTTCCACCTTTTCAACTTGTATATTCAATACTAGATATGAGAATGACTTGCATTCTCAGATTCTTCACTATTTCTCACTAAATGTTATCCTTAATGCTGCTCCACATTAACTGTCTCTCCCTTACTGCTGCCTTTGTGTCATTTCTGACTTTGTGTCATTTCCGACCTATTACTGGGCTTTCTTGGCAAGATTTCTTCAGAGGGGTTTTGCCATGGCCTTCCTCTGAGGCAGAGAGAGTGTGATTTGCCCAGGTCACCCAGTGGGTTTCAATGGCCAAGGGTGGATTTGAACCCTGGCCTCCAGAGTTGTATCTCAACCCTCTAACCCAGTGGTCCCCAAATTGTGTCCTTTAAGAGATTTTGGGATTCAGCTCCCAGAAGCCTCAGCCAGGGATTCAGGGAGGTCAAGTCCAAATTCCCTTTAAAGAGCACAATTTGGGGATCACTGCAACCTATGCTGGCTCTCAACCTCACTTGTGTGTGTGTGTGTGTGTGTGATATGTCTTCAAATCATTTCTGACTCATGGTGACTCTATCATAGCGTCGAAGGCTTTCATGGCCGGCATCCATAGTTTTTTTGTGGGTTTTTCGGGCTATGTGGCCATGTTCTAGAAGAGTTTCTTCCTGACGTTTTGCCAGCATCTGTGGCTGGCATCTTCAGAGAAATGCCAGATGCTGGCAAAACGCCAGGAATAAACTCTTCTAGAACATGGTCACATTGCCCGGAAAACCCACAAAAAAAATCTATCATAGGGTTTTCTTGGCAAGATTTGTTCCACTGCTATCCTCTGAGGCTGAGAGAGTGTGACTTGTCCAAGATCACCCAATGGATTTCATGGCGGACCTGGGAACCAAGCCCTTGTCTCCACAGTCCTAGTTCAGCACTCAAAACTATGACGCTCTAACCAAAGATGATCATTTCTTTTTAATGACAGGCCATGCATACATATACTCTGTGTGTGTGTGTGTGTGTGTGTGTGTATATATATATATATATATATTATTTTCACATGGCAAGTCATGCACAAATCGCCCCTTCCAAGCACTCCTTTTACTGTCATCCCCCCCAAAAAATTCTGGTTATTGTTAATAATTGTTAGTTATTTAATTATTTAATTTATTAATGATAGTTTTAATAATTGATCATTTAATTGTATTTTCTTATTATTGATGGGAGGGTTAGAGAGGTGTAGGGTTATAATGTTTTTATGATATTGTATTGATATTGCATTTTATTGTAAGCCATTTCAATCATTCGGAGGAGCGGGATATAAATAGATATTGTTACTCTTATTTTAACAACCTAATAACCCATTTTGCTTCGACTCCTTCCTTTTCCAAGTGAAGTCCCATCTTCTTCCCTGACGCTGCAGGGCCTGAGGCTCAATGGAGGCTGCACAGTGTAGGCGCCACCTTCCATTTGCTATCAATGGAAGCAAAGGGGGTTTTCACTGCATCCACACTGGAGAAATGACCCGGTTTGGCACCGCTTTAACTCTTTTAACTCAAGGCTATGGAATTCTGGGAGCTGGGGGTTTGTTGTGTGGGGCCCAGAGCGCAAAACCTGACCTAGAAAAGCTCAGGATAGGGGTTTCCTTAGGGTCCGGAGCAAGACAACAACAACAACAACAACAACAAGGGGCGGAGTGGAGGCCTGAGTCTGAGAGAGAGCGTGGCTTGCCCCAGATCCCTCCCAGGGCAGTCCCAGCTCCAGGGGTCCCTGGGCCTCCTTACCTGCCTCTTCCGGCCGTGGCTGGCGCTGCCATTGCAAGGCGAAGCCGGGGGTCCTCCATTGGCCAAAGGCCCCTCCTTCCCTCCCTCCTCCTCGGCCGGGAAGAGCCCGCAGAGCCGCTGGAAGCGAGCCACCAGGCGGGAGTCCATGAGGCTGCGGAGCAGGCAGGCCGACATCCTGGCAATGGGCCCAGGAGGGAGGAAAGGCCAGGGCCAGGGCCATGCGGGGCAGCCAGGCGGAGCTCCCGCCGACAGGTGCAGCCGGAGGAAGCGCCACCTCTCCCCTCCCGCGGCGGCGGCAGGTGGGTCCCTCTCCTTCCTTCCCCTCCCTCCGGCCCTCGCTGCTTACAGGCCGGCACTGCACCAGCCACTCGCTCCCAAGCCACCGCTTCACTAAGCAGCCATGAGTGCCTACACACATGGCCTGCATCCACACTGGGCAGTGACCCGGTTTGGGAGTGCCCTGGCTCAAGGCTATGGAATTCTGGGAGTTGGAGTTTGTTGTGGGCCGAGAGCG
>NC_056524.1:231096299-231275539 GCF_019175285.1 Sceloporus undulatus | reverse complement strand
ATTGAGGGCGATTCCATGGTCAGAAATACTAAAAGATAAAGGAGTTCAGGACGGATGGGAGTTTATCAAGAGAGATACTGAAGGCACAATTTCAAACAGCCAGTGAGAAAGAAAAATGGGAGGTGTCTCAAGAAACTAGGATGGATGACTAAGGAACTTTCAACCGAGCTAAGTTTGAAACGGAACATGTATAAGAGATGAAAAAGGGGAAATCACAAAAAAGGAATTCAAGAAATAGCAGGCATGTGTAGGGGTAAAGTCAGAAAGCTAAAGCACAGAATGAACTCAGGCTTGCTAGAGAGGTTAAGAACATAAAAGGCTTTTTTTGATATGTCCGCAGCAAAAGGAAGAAGAAGGAAACGGTAGGGCCTCTGCCATCCATAAAATAGGGAAACTTAAATATAACGTAGCTCTCATTCATACCCTTTCTTTGTCATCCTTTCTTTAACCCATTGAACCGAAGGTTAGGGCGGCTTGCCACATCTCCACCTTTCTATCCTCTGCAGAACATCATTCCCTGCAATACAGAGAAAATGGAATCAAATCAATAACATTTTTTGTTTTGGTTGTGGGAGCATTTCCACCTCCACCCTACAAAAAAGTAATAATCATTTACATTAGTGGTTCCCACTTCCTAATGCAGTGACCTTTTAATACAGTTCCTCATATTGTGGTACCCCCAACCATAATTAAACTTATCCTCCATATTTGCGGCTTTTGATATTTGTAGATTTGATTATCCACGGATTTGATTAATATGTTCTCTCTAGGAATCTAGGTCTTCCAGTGCAACTCTATGGTCAACTTTAATTAAAAGTTGCACTGGAAGACCTAGAGAGTCCAGGGAGAATGCTCTAGTAGGCATTTGTAGCTCCTCCAGCACAACTATGGTCGGTGTCTGTTGGAGTTGCACTGGAGGCCTACAGATTCCTAGAGAGGTGTCCTTTCAGGTAAAAACATGGTGTTTTTGTTATTTGCGGTTTTTCCATATCACGGGGGTCTTGTGCCCCAACCCGCAATATGGAGGGACAAGTGTATTTTTGTTGCTACCTCATAACTGTAATTTTGCTACTGTTGTGAAACATAAGAAATATCGTTAATTAATAAAAATTTAATTATTATCAATAACCAATTATTAACGCTAATATGTTAATGACTAATTATTATTAATATGAATACTATTAATTCCATCCTCCCGCTGCCACCACCCTGCTCTTTCTTGGGAGAAGGCCAAGCAGTGGAGGAGCCTTGAGCAGGGTGACCAGATGTCATAACCAGAATGGAGGGAAAGAAACCACAAAGTAGGACATCAAGAAAAAGTAGGTGACATTACAAAATAAAAGCAAAACAATAATAAAATTCACAAAATATATAAATATAAATGCACAAGAAACCTCCTGATGCCCCCTATGGCACTGCCCGGCGTCATCCTCCTGGCAGCCCCCTCCTTAAAGGTGAGAGTCAGCTGGAAAAGCACATCTCACTCAGAAGATAAATATATTGAGCAGTTTGCACTCTGTCTTTCCAGTTTATAACAACAGCTACAAAACTGATAATGGTAAAGCATACTGGCCATAGGCGAAAACACACTGCAGAAATATCCAGTTTGAGGCCAGTTTAACTGTCCTTGTTCAATGCTAAGCAATCCTGAGAAGTGTTAATTTGTGAGACATTTAGTTTCCGTGTCAGAGTGTTTGGGACCACAAGAAACTACAGCTCCCATGGTTCCCTGGTGGGCAGTGGTTATATGCCTGTATGCAGCCACTCACTCAAAACCATAAGGTGTGAGTTCAAGACAGCGAAGGGGCTCAAGCTTGACTCAAGCTTGCATCCTTCTGAGGTCGCTAAAATGAGTACACTGGTACCCCGGGATCGAACGCGCGCGTTACGAATTTTTCGGGTTACGAAAAAAACATTTAATAATTATTTTCCGGGTTACGAAGGTTTCCCCGGGTTGCGAAAAAAAGCCGGCGCTATTTTAAAATGGAGCCGCGGCGGAGCCGCGGCTTTTCCCCATAGCGCTATGGGGATCGGCGTAACGAAAGACTTCCGGGTTACGAAATGGCGCCGGAACGAATTAATTTCGTAACCCGGGGACGGTGTACCCAGATTGGTGGGGAAAATTAGATTACAGTTATAAACTGCTTAGACACTGCTTAGGCGGTATGAAGCGGTATATAATGAAGCTTGTTTTGTTTTGTTTGTTTTATTTCCCTAGCACTGGCCAGGGCAGTTAAAGTGGTCTCAAAATGGATTATTCCTGGAGTGTGTTTTGGACCTTACTTTTTAAAAAAATAGTCAAGATTAAATGTTGCTTTAAAAACATTTTCATCTCCCAGCAATGAAATGGTTGGAGGGAAATGAAAAAGTTTTTGGGGAAGATCCAATATATTGGGTGATGCATCTGGGGTATGTACAATTTGTGGCTAAGTAAGTGGCCCTGGCAGGTCACATCTCTCAGGTCAGAGGATGCCAAGAAGACCCCAAAGGTTGTCTTAGTTTGCTGTAAGTTGTAAAGGACTTGAAGACACACAAGAGCAGCAAAAAAGTTGGAATTATTTCAGTTAGTACAGCGCGCTGTAGTGGTTTGAAATTGGACTAGGACTCTGGAGACCGGGTTGATTCCCTGCTCTGCTATGAAACCCAATGGGTGACCTTGGGCCCACTCTCTCAGCCGTGGGGAAGGCAATGGCAAACTCTCTTGAGCAAATTTTGCCAGTGGATTTGTGACGAAGACCAGGTTGCGAATGCTGCTTGGCCATGGAAACCCATTGAATGGTCTTAGGCAAGTCACATTCTCTCAGCCTCAGAGGGAGACACTGGCAAACCACTTCTAAATAAATTGTGGCAACAGGCTTCCAGGGTCCGCCATAAGCCAGAAACAACTTGAAAGCACAGAACAACAAGAGCACACACCCACCTACACATCTGATGCAGCCACCCACATGGGTGAGACCCTGGAGGCAGTGGTGGCAGCAGAGGGAGGTGACAGAGCTGGCAGTGCCCAAAATGCAGCCTGGCAAACTTACCTCCTCCTCTGCTGAGGGAGAGGGGGGGGGGGGAGAGGAGGGAGTAAAGGGGGAGGTGAGGGAACAAGCTTACAGTCACAGACGTGGGGGAGGAAAGATTCTCCACTGCCACAGAGCAAAGGCTGGTGCCGACAATGAGGGCACCGCCTGAGCCTCCTCCTCCAGCCCTCTTCCAGCTCAAGCTGCTGGTGTGGGGCTTTTGCCCTATGGGCTTTGCTGAGGGAGCCAACTGGCTGTCAGCCTGTTGCCAGGCTGTTGCTGTAACGCTGGAGGGGGGACTTTTTGGTAGCCCCACAGTGCTGGGCCCTTTGGCTGTCTCCCTGGACGGAGACCTAGTTTGATTCCCTGCTCTGCCATGAACCCATTGGTGACCATGGGCAAATCACACACTTTCAGCCTCACGGGAAGGCAATGGCAAACTTCTTCCAAAGAAATCTTACCAAGAAACCCCCCAGGATAGGGTCCCATAGGGTTGCCAAAAGTCCAGAAGAACTTGAAGGCACGCAACAACAAAAAACATGGGAATGTGGTGTGTTGTAATGCTAGCTCCCACTGCATGCTTCAATCCAAGCATGAGGAGGACCAGCAGCACCAGACCTCCTCAAGTAACGCTGTCACCAGCTCCAGAGCCCCAGAGCAGGAAAAGGAGGAAAGGGAGAGGGGGAGTCCTCCCTCAGACGGTGCCCTGAGCTAGGCACTCTCGGGCCCCAACCGGGTGCCTGGCCCACTTCTCTGAGATGGAGAAGAAGCAGGCAGTGGCGATGCTCTATTTTTACTTTCTTGTCCCCTGCCCCCCCCCCCGAGCCGAGGCAAGGCACAGACAGGCTGTCTCCCTAATGAGCCCCAGCAGCCCAACCCAGCCTGGTGCCTTCTTTCTCTCCCCCACTTTCTTCTGCTTGCGCTGCCTCAAGGCTTCTCCTCGCCCAATGGCTCCCAGCTAGGACTCCAACTTCCCTGTTTCCCCCTTCTTTCACTTGTCGGTGTAGCTGCAGAGGAAGGGTCTTGGTGGAAAGAGGATTGTTTGCAATTCCTCTGAGACCCCTCAGAGAGAAGGTTAAATATAGGACTTGTCCAGGGGAAAGGAGGATGTTTGGTTACCCGGCCTTGGGAGGTGAACCAGCTGCCAGGCTGCCAGGAACCTTGAGGGAGGGGCTAAGACTCTTAGGCGACCCCTGGGAAGGTCGTTCGACCCCCAAAGGGATCGCAACCCACACGTTGGGAACCACTGATTTACATGCTGTTTACTTACAGAATCTGGCCATGGAGCGGGTGGGCCACGGGGGGCTTGCAGGTGGCGAACGCCCTCCAGCTTTCCAGGCGCTCCAATAGTTCATTTACTGGGGGAAAAAGATCCATTTTAAATCTATGCTATGCGTATGTCCACATATATCCTATGTATACGCGTTTCTACGTGTTATGAGAATCTCTCCTGCTTTTTGGCCACCAACCCACATCCAACCTCTTCAACTCATTCCTTGGTCACTGTCTTGACTTATTCTTGCTGCAAAACTGCGTCATTTCTGACTACCTGGCACTCGACTTTCCACTATCTGATCATCATTTATCTCCTTTGCTCTTACAATACTCCACCTCCTCCTCACACTGTTCAACGCTATTTTTCGTGATCTTCAATCTGGTCAGACCGGATTCATCTCTCTCCCTAATCTTGGGGATTCTGCTGATTCAGCAACGTCTTTATTTAACCTCCACCTTTCCTCAACTCTTGACAGCTTTGCCCCGTCTCTGTACGCATTCTTCCTCTAAGACTAGGCCTCAGCCCTGCCTTACCCCATTGTTAAGTTTCTCCGGTCCTGCTCTAAGCGGCTGAACGTCTTTGGAGAAAGTCCAAACAGTACTGGTTTTATTCATTACAAATTTGTTCTTTCTTCCTTCTCACATGCCCTGTCTATGGCAAAACAGAATTATTAAAATCATTGATGGCCGCCATGAGAGGCACCCACAGCGTTTGTTCTCCACCTTCAACACTTTGCTTAACCTCCCTCTCCTCCTGTCCTTCATCATCTCTCCTAATGACTTTGCTAATTATTTCATCTCAAATTACCACTTTCGCTCTGAGATAGTCCCTCCTGATTCTTCTGCTCATAATCTTCTATCGCCCACGCCTAAAAAAATTCTGTTTCCTCCTGCTGTCTTTGGATGAATCTCTACACTTCTGACTCTCCAAACCTGCAACTTGCTCTCTTGACCCAATTCCTACCCGTCCTAATTTCCAAGCTCTCTCTTTTCTCGCCCTTGCTTCTCCATATCTTCAGTCTCTCTCTCTCTACAGGCTCCTTCCCTTCGGACTTAAACAGCTCTCATTTCCCCAATCTGAAAAAACCTTCTCTTGACCCCTCCCCTTTCTCTAGCTATCGTTCGATTCTCTTCTTCCTTTCTTTCTAAGGTTTTGGAACGGTTGTTTATTCTCGCTGTCTTGAGTTTCTTGAAGCCAACCCATTCTCCATCCCTTTCAGTCTGGTTTCCGCCCAAGGCATTCCACAAGAGACAGCTCTCACTATGATCTCAACGACCTCTTACGGGCCAAGGCTAATGGCTTTACCTGTTCTCATCCTTCTGATTTGTCTGCAACCTTTGACACCGTTGATCACTGTCTTCTAGTTGATAACTTTCTGACCTTGGGTTCTCTGACTCTGTTCTCGACTGGTTTAGATCTTATTTGTCAGACAGATCTTTTGCAGTGGTCACAGTGTCTCGACTTCGTCCTCTGTTCCCTTATCTGTTGGAGTGCCCCAGGGCTCTGTTCTGGGTCCCCTTCTGTTTTCTCTCTACACACTGTCCTTAGGTAAACTCTTTAGCTCTTTTGGTTTTTCCTACCATCTGTACACCGATGACACCCAGCTGTACTTTCCACCCCCCACCTTCTCCAAGACTTGAACACAAGTTTCGTCTTGTCTCACAGGGGATGCACCATCGGCGTTTGAAGCTCAACATGTCCAAGACAGAGCTTCTTGTCTTTCCTCCTAAGTCCACCCTTCAACACTCCTTTCTGTCTCGTGGACAACATTCTATTCAACCAGTCCAGCAAGCCTGTAGCTTGGTTTTATCTTTGATTCTTCTCTGTCGTGATCCCTCAATCCAGACCACAGCCAAGGCTTGTAATTTTTTATAAATATTGCCAAAATCTGACCATATCTCTCCGCCTCTACGCCAAGATCTGGTCCATGCCCAGTGGTATCATGATGATTTCTGTAACATCCTCCTGCCTGGGCTTCCTCTTCTCTGTCCTTTAATTTCTGTCCAGCATTCAGCTGCACACATTATCACATCCGCCCACTGCTCTGACCATATCTCTCCTTTGTTGGCATCTCTTCACTGGCTCCCCTCCCTTTCCGTATTCAGTATAACTCCTGCTCCGACGTTTAAAGCCCTCCATGGAACTAGCCCCTCTTTACTTATCAGACCTTCTTCTCCTCACCTTCACTAGGGCCCTACATTCTGGTAGCAGGGCCGGCTGTCCCAGCCCAGATTTTCTCTGACCCATCAGGATCGCCCCTTTTCACTCGCTGCCCCTCACTCCTGGAACCTTCTTCCCCCGCGAGCAAGGGCCCACACTTCTTTAACCAGCTTCAAAACGGAGTTGAAGACCATCCTGTTCAGAGAAGCGTTCCAGGCATGCATGATGTCACTTGCTATCTGATGTTCTTTTTGTTGCCTGTTTTTATTGAACCATTTCCTGTATTGCTATGTATTTTATGTATTATCCTATTATTTCTTAGTTGTGCGCCATAGGCAGGTTTACTCTTTTATTTTATTGTTTTATGTACAGCGCTGTGCAAATCACAGCGCTATATAAATAAATAATAATAATATAGTAATCTATAGGTATACATCTATGTATTGTATATATGAATGGTACATTTCATAATGGTGTGTAAGTTGGAGCTAGACCCTTACATGTGTAGGCTGCTGCAGTGGAACATACAGGATGCAAGGATTTTGTGCATACAGAATATCTCTAAGTTTACTGAAATCCGCTCTCCTAAAGTCTAGGATGCGTGTCTGACTATGCCTGGCTTCTCCTTTCCACTGTATTACAAACTCCAGGAGAACATGGTCACTTCCACCTAATGATCCCACTACTTGCACCCCATTAACCAAGTCATCCTTGTTGGTTAGGATCAGATCTAAAATAGCTGACCCCCTTGTTGCCTTTTCCACCTTTTGGACCATGAAATTGTCTTCCAGGCAAGTGAGGAATTTGCTAGGCCTTGAGGATTTTGCTGAGTTTGACTTCCAGCAAATATCAGGATAGTTGAAGTCGCCCATCACTACTACATCTCTCTTTTCTGACTGTGTGGTCATCTGTTCTAGAAAGATATCATCCAATTCCTCAGTCTGACTTGAGGGTCTGTAGTAGACTCCCACCGTAACATCCTTGTTGTTTCCCTCCCCTTTGATTCTTATCCAGATGCTCTCCACCTGGCTTCCATGATTGATGTCCAGGATCTCTTCACTGGTGTAAATATCTCTGACATATAGTGCTATTCCTCCTCCTTTCCTGTTTGGCCTATTTCTCTTAATAAGGTTATACCCCTCTATTTCCACATTCCAATCATGAGACTCATCCCACGATTAAATATACAGAATCCCACACTAGCCACGCTGGCTGGGGATTCTGGGAGTTTTAGTTTCCAAAACTTAACTTTTCCAAGGTTTGGCTGCAGCATTACACCAATTCTAATTAACAGGAAAATGTTTGTGAAGTATAGGACAAGAAATGCATGCTAGATTGTGATAATCTTGAAGTAGATTGGTTAAAATTGAAAATTTTACTATGCTCAGAAGTTAAAAATTAAGAGTGCTGAAATGTATTGAGAGCAAAGAATTGTTATTCTAGGCCATGTCAAATTCTCTGTTTTGGAATGTAAACAATTTGGAAATGGCTCCTAACTTAAGATTCTAACCCAAATAAAAGGAAGTACTGCATAGACAGTTTGAGGACATTGAAACTAAATATATAGATAACAATTTGATTGATGGGTACCCCATGAGGGATAGGGAAGTAAGATTTAAACATCCAATGAATGTAAATGTTTAATTCAAATTTAACCAATGAAATGTGAATTGTAGGGGCAGTACAGGCCATCCCGAAACGGCAAGCTGCAGTCACCTATTTTAATTGTGGAAGGATGCCGCAGTCACCAAACCGCACGGCATCCCTCCACAGTAAAAAGAACCTGGTTCTTCCGGGTTCTTTTTGTGGCGCATTGCATACGTCATGAGTGCGCCATTGGTACCATTTTATTTTGGTTCTAAATTAAAAGAAGGTACATATATGTCTGTTTCCTTGTTAATGCTATTTGTCATTTTTGCTTTCTAAAACTAAAATTCACTGTGGGGTTCTCGAGTAAAGTTAACCGTCAGTTGGTGTTGTTTTGATTGTGCCTAGCAGGGGGTTACATTAGATGACCCTTGTAGTCCTTTCCAACTCTAAAGTTTTATAATTTCATAACCACTAACTAAGCTAAAAATATTGGGCATGCAAATTTCCAAACAAGAAAACTTTGCATTTAAGATAAAAAAATTTAAAAGAATAAAGAGGAAAAGATTGGGACAAAATATAATATCAATCTGGTTTTAACTAATATGGGTTTAATAAAATTTGTTGCTCATTTGGAAGTATGCCTACTTTACTTAAAGAAAAAAATTGGTCAGTCTTAAAAATTGCACTATATATTTTCTACTAAGGCCTTCTATTTTTTGTTCTAATCTTAGGGCTCTAAAATCTCTAGAGTACCTAATTTATATTTTTGTTCTTAACAGGGTTAAAAAAGATTTATTTTCTCTATTTGTAAAGGGAGCTTCCACTATAAAAAAAGGAGTCCATCTGTATGTTTTCCCCTGACAATTTATGTCTTCCTTGTTCTCTTTTGTATTTTAGCTTTTTCTCACTAAAACTATGTAAATAAGAATAATAACAATAATAATACTGCTTTAGATGATCCTCACTAGCTCAGTATAAGCTATCTGGGAGATATACTTTTTATTCATTATATACAATATGCATTCTCTGTTGAAAGTCATAAAGAAGATTTTTCTCTTTCTCTCAAACTTTTATTTTTCTTTCTTCTTCAGGGGATTATCAAAGGCAGTCTCTCCTTATGTTTTCCCTTTGTTCTGTTAAAGAAAATATTTTTACTTCCTCATTAGTTCTTGTTTAAAATGTAAAAGATATTTCTCTGGCTTGGATACTTAGAGCTTCCTTTTCAAATATAGTTTAAGCTGAGGTGCCCTTACATTCTGCAAAAGTCTGCTGTTTGCTTGATGTCCTCAACATTCCAGCTGTATCTTAGATGTCCTACAAAGTGCTCTTTCTTCTTGAGATGTGCTGCAGTGTCTTCTTGAGCTGTGCTAAACTGTGCTAAACCTGAGGTGTGGACACACCTGCATCATTCCCGTGTGTTCCTGAGGGTTGCTGTGCTTATTGCTATTCAACTACTTAAAACCTAAGTTGCTACATCACCAGACCTGAGGTGTTCAAATGCTTTCAGACCAGAGATGACATCTACCTTTGATATGAGAGATGACTTCAGTTCAGTGTGCCAGCTGTTCCAGACCTGAAGCTGTTCCTGACCTGCTGGATTCTACCTAAATTGCCTACCAGGATGATATCCTACAAAAAGGCTTTTCTATTCTTATTCCTGTTTGCCCCTTTTGATTTCCTACTGGGAATGTTACAGCAAAAATAAACATGTTTCCTTTCCAATTGAGCTCCTGTTCTCCCTACTAAATTTCTGGTTAAAATTCTGGCTTTAAAATAATCTATAATCCATAACAATCTGACGTCAGTGTCAAAAAACAGATATGCATTTGATGAACTTCCAGTGGGACAAGAGGATGTTATTTCATTGTATTAATTGTAGTTTTATTCAGTAAAAGGATTTTTTAAAAGCTACCCATTTTGTTAGTTATCTGCCATAAGAATCCTATGTATATCCGCTCAGAGGGAAGTCTGTTGAATTCAGTGGGGCTTATTCCCAGGCAAGTGGTTGTAAAATTGCAACCTAAATGTTAATTAGTTCATGCTTTCAGGGCCAGCTCAAGATGTTTGTCTGCCTGTGGCAGAAGAACCAATTAGAAGGTGGAGGTCTGAGAGAAAGAGCAGTTTTTTTGCATAACTTTCCTAGCAGCCTTTGCTGAAATCACCATGAATGGAAAGGACGACAGATTGGGTGAAAAAGCAAGTTTTTAAGCAAGTAGCATACATTTTGTAGTATGCAGTTATATTCCAAGGAAGCTGTTGTTGTGGTGGTTGTGTGCCTTCATTTCCAACCTATCATAGAGATTTCTGGGGCTGAGAGTGTGTGACTTGTCCAAGATCATCCAATGGGTTTTCATGGTAGTAGTAGTAATCCAGTTGTGACATGGTGGCTCAGTAGTTCGAGGCCCAGGAGCCGCAAGACAGAGTGAGCTCCTGATACTAGTCCCAGTTTCTGCCAACCTAGCAGTCAGAAAGCATGTAAAAGTGTAAGAAGATAAATAGGTACTACTTCAGTGGGGAGGTAACAGTGTTCTCTGCAGTCATGCTGGCCACATGATCACAGAGTGATCTTTGACAACGTTGGCTCTTCAGCTTATTAACAGAGATGAGCACCAATTCCTGCAGCTGGACACAACTTGACAACCTTGTCAAAGGGGAATACCCTCTAGTACCCAGAACAGTTTAGTAGTAATCCATCATTTGAACCATTACATCACATTGGTTCTCCCTCGGAGAGTGGTGGAGTTCCTTGGAGGTCTTTAAAAAGAGGCTGGATGACTATTTGTCAGGGATGCTTTGATTGTGATTTTGTGCATGGCAGGGGGTTAGACTGGATGGCCCTTGTGGTCTCTTCCAACTTTGATTCCATGAAACCATTACACCACATTGATTCTTCCAAAGAGTTACTTCAGTTTAAAAGGGGAGAAAAAATTAACTGCAGGCTTGGAGGAAGATCATTTGTTACAATGTATGTGCAAAGTTTATTTTTGTATCTGAAAACCTCTCTGACTACACTTGCAGCAAGTGCAAACTGGTAATTCTTGGAAGTGAAGGTCAACACTTCAGCAACTTATTAATAACCTTCAGTGCTTCAGAGAACATGATTTTCTGGACAGAAGAGAGGAAGAACTGATTTTACAGAATCAATAGGATGAAATGGCCAAGGAAAATGAAGAGGACAGTATCACTGAGAAGGCACCCAGGAGGATAGTCACTGTGAAGAGCAGACTATACACAAAGGATTCAGAACCATGCCAACTAAGCAATTGGTTCCGACATTCTCCTGAAGATAATGGTGGTGAAGATGCCCAAACAGGAGACCAGGAACAAAAGACACTATAAACCAAGGCAGGAGTCAACCTCTAACCACTGATGAGAGGGAGTTCATCAGGCTGGTCCAGTTCATCAGGACTAGCCTGAAGGAAAGAGACTCCGCCCTCCATAACTGCCATCCACCGGCCTGAGGGAGTTCACCAGGCAGGTCCAGCTGCATCAGGGCTAGCCTGGAAGAAGGAAGAGCCCCCCCCCCTCCAATCCATCTGCCTTGGTCCAGGCCTCAGAGGGAGAGAAGAACCACTGGACCTCATCCCCTTTCCCTCCACCATTCCCTTCTCCTTTTGTTTCGTGTCTTTTAGATTGTAAGCCTGAGGGCAGGGAACTGTCTGATTAAAAATAATAATTGTAAGCCGCTCTGAGAGCCATTAGGGCTGAAGGGCAGGGTATAAATACCTAAATAAATAAATAAATAAATAAATAAATAAAATAACTACAGTGAGAAGTAAAGAAAGGTGCTGGTGATACGGGACTCATTGTTCAGGCATATAGAGGGACCTGTGTCAGCTTCACAAAATGAATCAGGAATCAGGATACCACTGACAACTTGCCAAAGCTCCTCAAAAACCTAAATCAATACCCCTTTCTCCTTAGAGACCAGATCAGCTTGGTTCCAGCCCCCCACTGTGGATATGAAAATGTTCAAGTCCATTAAATGCAATAGAAAATAAAATGGTAACATTTATGAATATATATATATATATATTCCCGCCTCTCCCTGGGGATTGAGGCAGGGTTACAACAAAAATAAAATACAGTAGACCAAGGATAAAATACAATAAAGCAATAATAGCTAAATAAATACCCTAACCCTCCCCATATTAAATTAATAACATTCACAGTTAAAATTCTAACTTATTATGACCAACTGGAGTGGACCATCTAAATCGGATGATCCATCATAGGAATCAAAGTGGAAAGGCCCACCGGAAGAGATCCATCTTTACTGCCCTCTTAAAGGCATCTAAGGTAGTAATAAGACAAATCTCATCCGGAAGGTTGTTCCATAGTTTTGGGGCGGCAGTTTTGGAATTTATATAATTTTAAAATATTTTCAGTTTTTGGATGCTGGACTCTGAGGGTACAGAGGGCTAACTGTAACAACTAATTAACATTTTGTTGTCCTCCAAAGCTGCTGCCTGAAACATACTGCTCAACCATGTTATTAGTTAAATGAAATATACATTTTAAAAACTTGCACAGTGAGTGTTTGTTGTATTGTGATCCCATTTTCTCTGCAAACTATAATAATCATAATATTAAGAAGAAGAAGAAGAAGAAGAAGAAGAAGAAGAAGAAGAAGAAGATTTATTTATATGCCGCCCAATCACTGGGAATCCGAGCGGTTTACAACAGAGGGGATAATAGACGGTTCCCTGCCCTCAGGTTTACAATCTAAAAAGACAGGACACAAAAGGAGAAGGGAATGGTGAGGGGGGAGGGGATCAGGTCCAGCAGTTCTTCTCTTCCTCTGAGGCCTGGACCAAGGCAGATGGACCAGAGGAAGGGCTCTTCTTCTTCAGGCTAGCCCTGGTGGAGCTGGGCCTGCCTGGTCAACTCCTTCACAGGCCAGAAGATGACAGTTATGGAGGGAGGAGTCTCTTCTTCCAGGCTAGCCCTGATGGAGCTGGGCCAGACTATTCTCTCTCTCGCAGGCCGAAAGATGACAGTTATGGAGGAAGGAGTCTCTTCTTCCAGGCTAGCCCTGATGGAGCTGGGCCAGACTATTCTCTCCCTCACAGGCCGAAAGATGACAGTTATGGAGGAAGGAGTCTCTTCTTCCAGGCTAGCCCTAATGGAGCAGGGCCAGCCTGTTCTCTCCCTCACAGGCCGAAAGATGACAGTTATGGAAGGAGGAGTCTCTTCTTCTAGGCTATCCCTGATGGAGCTGGGCCAGCCTATTATCTCCCTCACAGGGCAAAAGATGACAGTTATGGAGGGAGGAGCCTCTTTCTTCAGGCTAGCCCTGATGGAGCTGGGCCAGCCTATTCTCTCCTTCACAGGCCAAAGGATGACAGTTATGGAGGGAGGAGCCTCTTTCTTCAGGCTAGCCCTGATGGAGCTGAGCCAGCCTACAGAGATACCTCATGGATGTTTGTGTGAAATTCAGCCAGAAGCTTTTAGTCATTGTACAATGAGTGCAAAGAGAACATAGTGTGCTTACTTTAATACATTACACAGGCCTGCGCAAAACTGAGGGCCAAAAAAACTTTTGAAAACATATATGCTGGTTTTATAGAAATGTAGCAATCAAAAATGACCTCAGATTTGCTCCATTGTGTACATTTGTTTCACAACTTGTTTGGACATCTCTGTGTTGTTATATATGACTGAATGAACTCATTCTGCAATGAGTAAGAAAGGGGTCAAGGTCTTCCAATAAAACTTTCAAAACACTAATTCACTATGGGGAAAAAATCATTTAAAAGCACTAAAAGAAATTGCACTGGAACATCAGCATCCACACCTAAAGCTGAGTAACAACTGAATAGATAAAAATACTGAATTTGTGAAAGAACTGTGAGTGGTACATTTTTGTGTTTTTCAAATTCAGCTCCCAAAGATACATTAAAAAAGGATACAGCACTGAAAAAAGTTTTTTCACTGCAGGACTATCTTAATTGTACTTGCCAACAGTCTGCTAAAATGGCTTCTCAAGATGAGCTTGGAGTTGTCTACGCAGATGAAAAAAAAAACTGCTTTGCATCACATTTTCATAGTCTGCAGCCACCCTGTCAACGCCTCACAAATTGAGGTGAGATCAGCATAACCAGTCACACATTTCTCCCAGTGAACTCATTTCAGTGGAAGGGGAAAGTCCATATTGCTAACCTTTTGTATTATATTTGGTCACACGGCTGTGTCCACAAGTTTTTTCTTCTTCTTCCCATCATGCATGCAAATATTTGTATTTCTGCTTTACTGTAAGCAGCCAATTGCCTTTCTTGTCCCATGCATCTGCCTACCCACAGGATGGTTTCTATAAGTGATGTTCAAGTCATGATAAGATGACCCAGATCACTGCCCAGCAACCTGTTCCACCCATCAACACCCCCAACCCCAGGCTCCACAGTGATGCCGCCTCAAAGGATCGGGCCACACAAACAATTATTCAGATTTTCCAGGAAAGTGTGAGGTAAAAGGCAGGTTTTTAAAAATTGGATTAAAGACCTCAGACATAAAGAAGAACCACATTTCAAGCAAATGTCAAGAATGTCGTGTCCTGCTCACATTAACTATGAGATGAGTATTATTTTTTTTCAGTAGTGTAAAGAAGCTCTTAAAAGAACCGTTCATCCATTAAATCCTCTGGCTCCAAGAAAGAAGTGTCTATATAGGTGCCACAGGTTCTTTCCTGGGCCCAGTGCTATTCAACATCTTTATCAATGGCTTGGATGAAGGAATAGAGGGCAAACTTATGAAATTTTCAGATGACACCAAATTAGGAGAAGTAGCTAATACCCCAGAGGACAGGATCAAAATACAAAATGACCTTAATAGATTAGAAACCTGTACCAAAAATAAAAAAAAGAATTTCAACAGGGAGAAATGTACGGTATTGCACATAGGCAGAAAAAATGAAATGTATTCCTATAGAATGGTGGACATCTGGCTTAACTAGATTACATTGAAAGGGATCTAGGAGTCGTAGTAGACCACAAGTTGAACATGAGTCAACAGTGTGATGCAGCATTTAAAAAAGCCAATGTGATTCTAGTCTGCATCAGTACAAGTATAGATCAAGGGAAGTAATAGAATCGCTCTTATTCTGCTTTGGTCAGACCTCACCTGGAATGCTGTGTTCAGTTCTGGATACCATAATTCAAAAAGGATGTTTGAGAAGATGGAGTGTTTCCAGAGAATGGTGACCAAAATGATGAAGGGTCTGGAAACCATGCCATATGAGGAGCGACTTAGGGAGCTGGGTATGTTTAGCCTGGAGGAAAGAAGGTTAAGAAGTGATGTGATAGCCTTGTTTAAATATTTGAAGGGGTGTCATGTTGAGAATGGAGCAAGCTTGTTTTCTGTAGGCCCAGAGAATAGGACCTGAGGCAATGGATGAAAAATAAAGAAAAAGGGATTCCACCTCAACATTAGGAGGAACTTCCTGACAGTAGGAGCTGTTCGACAGTGGAACATGGTGCCACAGAGAGTAGTGGAGTCTCCTTGTTTGGTGGTTTTTAAACAGAGACTAGACGGCCATCTGCCAGGAGTGTTTTGATTGTGTATTCCTGCATGGCAGGGGGTTGGACTAGAAGACCCCTGATTCTATCATTTATATACCTTTCTCTGTGCTATAAGGATTTTAAGGTGATGTACAATTAATTGAAATTATAAAATAATAAAACTTCAGATTAAATACTTGACAGTGAACCAATTTATAACCAATTAAGTTGCTTGAGTAAAGGTGAGCATTTTTACCTGACATCAATAAGACATCAATGTAAGTGTCAGGCAGGCTTTTCAGGGATGAAGTTCTATATCTAGGAAGTCACTGTTGAGCAAGTTTTTCCATTGTTCCTCTATAACATAACTCCAGTAATGGAGTCACCTGGAAAAGGGTCTTGGAAGAAGTTATTAAAATCATGGGCAAGTTGATCAGGGAAGAGGTATTCTTCAAAATATGTGACTCCCAAGCTATTTAGAGCCTTAAAAATCAGTATCAGCACTGTGAAGTGAACACAGAATTAAAATAAGTAGCCAGTCATTTTGTTCAAAGTTGATTTAATAAGAATAAACCTGCCCTCATCAGTCCATATTCTGGGAACCATTCTGCACTATTTCACATTTCTGAGTAGCAAAGCTCCCAGAACTGTTTTTAAGGTGTAATGCCTCAGCATTGGCAGGCAAGTGGTTATTAATTCTGACTAGTTAAATACTTGCTCGGGGGGATTACTTTTCCACTTCATTATTACATTATACTGTATATGAAGACTCTTAAAAGCACTAAGGGCCAAAACAGACTGCAGAAATAATCCATCCCAGAATTCCCTAGCACTGAGCCAGGGCAGTTACAGTAGTCTCGAAATGGATTATTTCTGCAGTCTGTTTTGGCCCAATGTCTACTTAGAGGTACCTTCCATGTTTTCAGTGTAGCTTACTCTCTAGTAAATGTTCAGAGGACATATTGTAAGCAGCCTTTACTGCTCCTGACAGGGTGCAGTGGCCATTTCTTTATCAATATTTCTTGGGAGTCCATTTTAGACATTTTATGGAGTGACTCAGTCACCTCTCACCTAATCTTATGGAAGCTTAATCCCCCTCCCTGTTCCAGGGTATATGCTGAGTACTCTTTTAGGGTAACTCACATATTATGATGTGTAGTAATGCAGCTAGGAAGTTACCAGAGTAAACATCACATTGGACAGATCAAATTTGTTTAGCAATGGCTGTAGCTGGTGATTTAGCCAAAGTTGGAAGAAAGCATTCTGTACTGCCAAGACCACCTGGTTCTCTAGAAGTACCTCCAAATGTGCACCTTTTCTTTCAGGTGCAAGACCAAAACAAGACCCATATGCCCCTACACACACATGTTTACACCAACTGAATGGATAAATTGCTCATATGTCTAAATGTGTCTGATCTATTTTCATACCAGGAAAGGTGTTGCTTACTTAGAGATTGCCTTACACAGCACAGATATTGTGCTTTAAACCATGTCAGCTCATTAGGAGTAAGGGCACCACACCTAGCAAAGCTTTCTCTATATGAAGAACTTATGCAACAATGTGTTAATTATCAAAGGTTGTATCGTAAATACAATAGGCAGTTCAGAGCCTTTATCTTGACATATCTGAAGTCACCTTTTTTGTACTCAATACAATTACTCTCAATGGTGCAATATTTAACATAGTTGTACAGAAGAGCATGGCGTCACAATCATTCCTATAATGATTCAGAAATGTTGCCACACAGGTAAAATAAAGCAGGCTATTGTAGATGCATATAGAGTCATCTGCATGTATGGGTAAACAGCAGTTAGATCATTTCAAGTTGTAACACTTGAGGCAGAGATACTGGCAAGTTTAAGATTATTATTAAGATTTAATTGCTATTATAGCTTAACTTTCCTCCAGTAAGCTGAAAGTGTGCACATGGTTCTCCTCCTTTCTACTTTATCTTCATATCAACCCTGTGAAGTAGGTCAGGCTGGGAGTGACCAGTTCAAAGTTAGGTTTCAGGGTTCTCGAGGGGCCAGAAGCTAGTTTCCTCAAGTCCTAGTCCAATAATCTAACCAGCTCAAAACAGCCTACATGGCACTCCATGGCACTCTGTTCTTGCCAGATATTGATTAGATTCAGACTGTTTTTAAGTTTAGCAAGATAGTTGCATCATGAATCTTCATACCACGCCCTGGAAATATCAAATAAATCATAGATGATACTAGAAACCTCTTAATCTTTCTGCCTTCATATCTCTTGTTTGTTGTTGTGTGCCGCCAATTTATAGTAACTCTAAGGCAAACCTATCATAGGATTTTCTGGGGCTGAGAGTATGCGACTAACCCAAAATTACCCAGTGGGATTTCCATGGCTGAGCAAGAAATCAAATCCTGACCTCCAGAGTAATAGTCCACCGCTCAAGCCACTACACCAGGCTGCCTCTCTCATATCTCATGTAGTATAAAATAGTCATCTGACATGATCATGTAGCACATTCCCTCCATTATGAGAAGGCAGTGGAAAAATATGTAACAGAATGGTGTGTCATGTTTCTATTGTGGAAAAAAGGATGCATAGAGCAGTTGCAGCTTGTGGTTTCTACAAACATCTACTGTGCTTCTTCTTAAGCGACCCAACCAACAGTGCAAGTGAGTTTACCCAAGGGGTGTGGCTGCTATTGCAAACACACCAGAGTTGCCTGAAAATATAATATGAGAAGGTAGATTTCACAATCTATGAAATCTACATTAGGTTTTTGTATTTTGTTTGTGCTAGGATCTTGAGGTCCACAAACCAGATCCAGATATAAAATTGCAACACAATGTACAACTTCAAGTATTTGCTGCACACCCTGAGCCATGCCCATGCATCTCAAGAAAAGTTTGGAAAAGTTAGTTTTGGAACTACACCTCACAGAATCTCCCAGCCTGCATGATTTTGTTAAAAAAAACATCAACCAAAAAAACCCCTCTCAGATAATATGCATAGGATATTACAGATCAGCGCTGAAAAATTATATACCATGGCTATGCAAATACCTGGTAAGTTTTTAAATGCTCGTTGTATTTACAACAAATAAACATTGTGTGCAGCTTTTTCCTTTTTCTCCTTAATGCAGTTTTGGCAGAAAAGAGATAGCGGAAAACACGGGGAACATATAATGTGCAGCAGGATGATTGTATAACATATATGCTTTCTGGAAGCAACTGTGGCCAAAGGCAACCAGCTGAAATAGGTTGTCGGTAAAGAACACTGGACTGAGAGAGAAGATATGAGTACAAAATCAATCATTTTGTTACTGAGAATTTTGTTGTTTGCTCGTGTTAAACTAGTAGTGTGAGTCAGAGAAACACTTGCTGTTCCAGAACAATCATCCATAAACCTGATAGTCCTACTGCGGACACCTGGTATACATCAACCCAGTTTAGACATTGAATGTGCATATGCTTTAAATAGACATGGTGGGGAGTAAACTAATCCTGCATCTCTATCATCATTTTGCTCAAGTGGAAGCAACAGGTCTGAAGATGAGAGCATATTTCTATGCCTGACAAAGCATTATAATTGAGCCAAGGCTCACAAAATCAAAGCAAAAACAGGTTCTGTTCTGTTTTGTTTTTTTAATTTAAGGGGTGAAGATGTCATTTTCCTTCCTTTCAGGTTTCCCTGTTTCCTCTCAGCTTTGTTAAAAATGTCAGCAGTGTGAAAGGGAAAGTGAATAGATGTGAATTATTAATATTGGAAAAATATTTTGGAGTGTCTTGATCTTGAATTAAGACCCATTAGCTTTAGAAAAGACCCATCCCTGGTGGGGATGACAACTGCAAAAACTTGTTAATTGAGATGGGACAATAGCTCTCTGCATTTTTAGATTCTCCTAAAGGAACTACCAGATTTACAGTACTGCTTGCTATAATAAGACAACAGGGGCCCTTCCTTTGATTTTCTGACACCAATGTCACCAGACTTTTACAGCTCTTGCAGAGAAGACACTACAAGGTTGCTGATAGCAAGAGAAACATATACTTCTGGGCCTTGCATCAGATACTGCCCAGTCCAGCCCAGTATTGTCAACACTGGCAGTCTCTATCTAGGGTTTCAAGCAGGATTCTTTCTATAGAATCTATCTGGAGATCCCTGTTCTCCTCTCCAAGTAGTAACCCCATCTTGCTAAACTTCAAAAATGAGGCAAGATCAGCAATATTCATAATGCAAAAGTGTTTAGGTTGGGAAAATGCTGGGCCTAGAAACTGGCAAAACCTCCAGCAATAATGAACTTGTTGATTATTCTGGCCTGATTAATGTGCTTGGCCCTTGCATTGCTTAAATATTTCAAAACCATGGTGTGTTGATCCTTCTGACCAAGCATACTGAACTAGGGTCCAGCAGTCCAGTGAACTGATGTCAAATGGGAATTCCTGAAATGAAGTATGCAAGAGCAAAGATGAGAAATGCAAAGAAATGAATGCCTCAGCATGGATGTCTACCAACTGGCACAGCTTCTGAAGACTTAATGGCGAGGGGCAGGAATACTGTCCTATTCATCTCCATGAGAAAAGTAATCCTTCAGAATAACTAAACATGTTCTTAGTCTGCATTTTTAAGTCCTACATTTAAGATTCACTTTGCTGATGCTGGAACCAGAACCTGACTTAGCACAAAGAGGAAAAACATAGTGGATTAATGCTGGAACTGGAAGATGTCTAAAAACAACATTCTCATTCCACCAGCTCAGGGATGAACAACTTGTAACCCACTAGAATCAGTATTGTTGGAATGTAAAACCCATCATCCCTAATCATGGTTGTACTGGCTAGGAATAATGGGTGGGTTCCGTTCAGCAACATTTGTAGGACTGCACTTACCCTGCACATGATACAGTGTTTCAAGTATTTTTAAATTAAGCTTTTAAGGTAACTATTCCCATCTCATTTGCATGACTTTCATTCTGTCAAAATCAGTCAAGCAGGTCCCACAGATTTTTCCCATTTCAAGGTGTGACAGTGGCAACCAGGATGGTTAGACAAAGGGGCTGTGCAGACAGCCCCTAAGGCTGCCCCTTTCCTAGCTTGATCGGGGCCTTGGCAACCTCATGCCATGGCCCCGATCTGGCCTTCCGAGGGTGCAAAACGGAGCCACAAAAGGCAGGTCCTTTTTGTGCCCTCAAAAGGGCGCCATAGCCACATTGGCGTGGCTATGTGGTGCTCCTTTGGTCATATGGATGC
Organism: Sceloporus undulatus; assembly: GCF_019175285.1. NCBI lineage: Eukaryota > Metazoa > Chordata > Lepidosauria > Squamata > Phrynosomatidae > Sceloporus > Sceloporus undulatus. Next base: position 231,254,787 of record NC_056524.1, on the reverse strand, counting down.
AGCACCAGAGGTGCACCAGGATGCTGTGTGCCATGTGAAGCAGCGCACAGCATCAAGGTGCCCTGGAGGGGCTGAACTGGATGTGTATCATGAGGATGCTACATCCTCGATTCTGCCCTGATGCCGGCCTTTCACACCAGTGTTTACAGGGCCAAAGTCATGAGTTGCTAAAGGGAAAAAATTGCTATATAAATGGGTGGCATATTATCAGCACTTGCAAAAGTTACTTGGACTCTTAACTTCTAGATTCCCCACCCAGTAGTAATGCTGGTGAGAGATTCTGGGAGCTGCAGTCCAAAAAAGAATTTATCTCAAGCTCTCCACACTGTTAAAACTATGTAAAATGTATCTGTTGACTAGCATGAACAGTTGAAGCTGTTGTCTCACATATCAGTGGGCTGGTGAATCTGCTCTATGTTTTAATCTATCCAAGGTATGGAATATATCCTCAAAATAAGTACAGAATCTTGGGTAGCTCCTTTACAGTTCAGACTTAAATCAAGAATGGATTCACTATCCTCGTGACATGGAAACCATCAGCCACCAGTGCAAGGAGGCAGTGAATAGGCGTGATTCCTTATCTGAATTGGGAGCATTTCTGGGGGGGGGGGGGGGGGCGTTTTGTTGAAATTTTTTTTTTCAAATCAATTTCTTTTTTCTTTTTTTTGTCTGTCATGAATTTTCACACTAAACCACAATTAACACTCAGAGCAGTTAGCTAGAGCCATTCCTGCATAACAAATGACATTATTCATCCCACAAAGTACCACAGAATCCCTTCTTCTGATATTTTAGATGCTATTTAGATGGATAGAAAGTGTGCTTTTGGCTTTAGAATCTCACCTAGCATCTGATCAACTACTGCTATGTATTTGCAATTTAAGGCAGCACAATTTTTGATTTGGCTGTTGTTGTGTACATTCAGTTCCAGTGTATGGTGTCCTTAATGTGAACCTATCACAGGGTTGTTGTTTTTTTTAGCAAGATCTGTTCAGAGGGTTTTTTTGCTATTGCCTTTCTCTGGGGCTGGGAATGTGTGACTTCCCAGTAGGTTTCCATATTTGAATGGGGATTTGAACTCCAGTCTCCAGAGTTCTAGTCCAGCACCCAAATGGCTACATCATGCTGACTTGTACTTTTTGATTAGTCCAGGTCTGTTTCAGCAGCTTTGCTAAGAGAGCTATCATCTAGTTATAAACCACAGCTGACTACATCCCTGTTTTGCAATCGAGGTCATACATTCAAATGTGTAGGTGGAAGGGCAGTTTACAGCCAGTGCTAGACAGATCTTTACTTGCTAGCAGCATATCAGCCAATAGCCCAGCCTCCGCCCATTCCTAGTCAAATAAAGATGAGGAAGGGTTGCATTCTTATTCAAGCTGCCCTTTCACCTTTTTCCTCTGTAGAAGGCAAGACAAATTCTTCTTTGAATAGGGCTACCTTATGCCTAGTTACTGCCAGAGGAAATGAGTCATAGTTAAATTTCTCCATGTGACAGGAGAAACCACATTCTCTTACTCCATCAGGTTCGATTTTTTAAGGCCAATTATTTCTGCAGTCAAAACGTGTACTTGAAAACAATGGCAACAGCACACCAGAGCTATACCAGGCAAGTTATAATAATGTCATGTACTGTAGCATCCACACAGAAAAATGCTGTGTGCACATGCACACGCAAAGTGATGTGCTCACACACAGTGTTGTACTCACACACACATCCACAGGTACACCTTTACACATCCACACCCAACACACACATACAAATCCACATGTACATTTTTACACAGACACACCAACTCAGAGAGAAAAACATAGGTACACAGATTCACAGGCACAACTTTACACATACATACACATACAATTAGCCCTTCATATCCTGGGGGATTTGTTCCAGATCCACCCCCACAGATAAGAAAAAATGTGTAACCTCAAGTCCTGTTATCCCCAATTGCTGGCAAGATGTGCACATGGCTGCTAGTGCAGCCATGTGCATGCACCTCCATTGAAAACAACAGGGCTTGCCATCTGTGGATGCTCAAATCCATGGATGGCAAGCCCGCAGATGGCAAAACCCCACTGTATATGCACTCAAATCCATATATATACTTCCTCTTACACACACATACCCCAACATGGAGATGCATGCACACACGTGTACTCACACATGCATACAAAGCATGTACACACTTTGTATAAGTGTCAAACACATGTGCCCACACAAAATAAAGATCATCATCATCAATTTCCTGTTATGTGTTGCAAGGCACTACACCATCTAAAAATCTGGCCCTCAGAGTTGGAGACCCAGCTACATTTGATCCTTTTGGTGGGCTGCAGTAGGCAGAGGAAACTGGAAAATTCCAATGTCCTTTCCTGCATGAACAGAAGTGCTTTTCACCTGTAAAAAGCCATCATCAAATAGAAAGCTCAGCAATTTCTACTGTTGTGAGAAAGCATACTCTGCTACTGCAATTGGTGCTGTTCCAATGTAATTGCACTGTAATTGCTGCTGTACTGTGGGCATATTCAAGAGGCCCTGTGTCCACTCTATTACTGGAAGTGCACATGTGGCCTTACAATTAAAACAAATGCCACTTGAAATACCACTGGGAGGATGGGGGGATTTTGCTTTGCAGCTGCAACTACCCTAGTCTAAGCTCATGGGTTGCCCTTGGCTCCAATTCCACCTGTTCTGGTCCCTGAAGACCCCCCCCCACACACACACACCCAACCATCCAAATTATTTCTTTTCTGGGTTGACATTTAGCCAAAATCCAATTGCCAATCCACGTATATCTGTGGATTTAGGTCATTTAGGTCAGGCAACAAAATAGTCTTGGTTAAACCCTGCATGGGAGGTATCTATAAGGCCGTCTAACAGGCATTTGCATTTGCATTTGCAGTGGATTGCACACTCTACTTGTACCCACTAGGGTTGACATCCATAGTCACCATCAATTGACCTCCTCCCATAACACATCATACAGAATCCTTAGTAATGGCTTTTGTACTAATTTTACTCATAAATTGTAATGGTAATAATTGTGACATAAACAACTAGCAAAATTTTAAATTATACCTTTAAATTACAATATATGCACAGTCTTAATGTATTTACATGTACATAGTTTCATGCGGGGAGCAAGCATAGCATAGTTGTTTAAGCATTGGACTATAACTCTGGATACCAGGGTTTGAATCCTGGCTCAGATTGTAAACCGACTGGGGTGACCTTGGGCAAGTCACACTCTCTCATCCTCAGAGGATGGCAAAGGCAAACCCCTTCTCAAGAAACTTACCAAGAAAACACCGTGATATGTTTGGCTTAGGATTGCCATAAGTCAGAAACGGCTTGAAGGCACACAACAACAACAACAGTTTCATGTGGTTAAAGTTATAATTTGGTAAGAGGTGATGTTTTAAAATAAATTTTAAAAGAGTTTTTAAATTTAAATTTTATTTTAAAATTTTATTATTTTTTTGTTAAAAACCTGGGGCCTCTCCTTCCTCCTCCCACTGAGTCTTGTCCCATTCATATCATCTCTTCAGTGTTTTAAGGGCGAACACCACAGCCCCTTTCTGCCAAAGGGCAGATGTTTGGGGAGGAGTGGTGTCATCCCTCCTTTAGGGTTTCATCAGATACACCCCCCCACACAGACCCGCCTCTATCTATAGCAAACTGGTTGCAACCATAAAATTGAATTTCTGATTGTGTGAATCATTTTTCTCTTACTCAGGAGGCAGCAGGATCTTTAGCAGCCATGAAAAAGCAGAATAAATACAGAATACTGTGGCATATGTATACAATACCTGGTGCCTAGGAAAATTTAAACCTGAGCCCTCAATATTTTAAAACTCATTTTGAAAATTATCTAGTAGTTACTGGGATTCCTCCCCCAGCCCACTTTTCTCATTAGCATGTTCATTTGCACATTTGGCATCAGCTTCTATTTCTAGGTACCATAAAAACAAAAGAAGTGAATTTTAGCATGAGGTAAGCACATCCTGTGAATTAGTAAGAGAGGGCACACTAAAGCAGCTGCCTGCTGCAAATTTATCTCCTTTAGATAGAAGCAATTAACTTCCCTGTTTATGTAGTAAGTAACCAGATAATACTATGTAATTACATACAATTTGCATTGCATGAAGTGGTATGGCTAATTTCCATTGAGGTTTTGCATACCATTTCAAATAATTAATCTGCTCCAAATTGTTTTTGATATAAGAAGTATGGATGACTGAGTCTGACGCAGCTAAGAAAGAGACTTTCCAGAAGAATTTTTTTCAAAGGAACTCAGTGAATTGGTTGAAGAAAAGGCATAGGATGAAGTTTATTGAAAGCAATAAACAAACAACCAAAAAAAACTTCTTCCTGTACTGTCCTTGGCAATTATGCAATAGGATTTATTAACATTTTGGTCTAATGAACAAATTCAATAGATATCCATCAACTGCATCACATATTATTCAGTGGCACATACAAGTTTGCAGTGCCACATATAAGTGACAGGGAGCTATATAGGAAATCCCAGTTCAGATTCCATCTGGTTAGCTGTTACCTGTTACTAATAACAAAATACTTGTTACTGATCTCATTTTCCCCATGTTGAAGGTGCTGCAATATTAAATTATGTTTAAAATTTAGTCAGAGATATTCTTATTTAATATCTCTGTTCTTATTTAATTTTATTTATTATTTCCTTTCTTTCCTTTCTTCGTTTCTCTGTTTTTCTGATAGAGAAGTAATAATAGGATGTATATTAAACTACTAGTTAGATCAGTGGGAATCCAAATATTTCACTAAGGTGAGGGGGTTAAGGGGGTTAGTACTAGTTATATATGTTCTTTATCCTTTTTTTTTTCTTTTTTTTCCTTCTCTTTTATTATTTCATAACTTTTTTCTCCTTTTATTTGTTCTATTGCTTTATTCTTTATTTTTTCTTAAATATAATATTTTGTTAGTGTATTATGTGATTTTGATGCTTTATATAAAATCATATGTATATTTTCATCATTATTATTCTTTTTATTTTCAGGAGCACTGGTGGTGCAGTGGTTAAATGCCTGTTCTGCAGCCACTCATTCACAAACCATAAGGTTGCGAGTGCAATACCAGAGAAGGGCTCAAGCTCAACTCAGGCTTGTATCCTTCCAAGGTCGCTAAATTGAGTACCCAGCTTGTTGGGGGCAATTAGCTAACACTTTGTAAACTGCTTAGGGAATGCTTAAATGCACTAATAAGCAGTATAGAAATGTACTTGCTATTGCTATTACTTGCTATTGCTATTCTGTAAATTTATCACACAGCCACTTACCTGCACCAGCGTTACAGATGTGAACGCACTCAGTCATGCTCTGCAATAGAGATACAGCCACTGTGTGAGAGAGGGTAAATGAGCATGTATGTGAGCTAAAGAATTGAAAGAGCATGACTGTACACACATACCTACACACACACACACACACACACATTAATGTTTCAATGGAAGGAATATTTATGTCTTAAGACATTTATGGTTATAATTTATGAAGTATCATTATTAAAGTAAATGTGGTACAACACTGTGTCACAAAGGGAGACAATCTAGTATAGTGGCTTCATTGTTGGACTAAGCCTCCAGGAGAGCAAGGTACAAATGCACACTCAGCCACAGTCACTCAATGGGTGACTTTGAGCAAGGCACATTCTGTCAACTTCAGAGGTAGGCAATAGCAAACTTCTTCTGAATGAATCTTGCCAATAAAACCCTACGATAGGCCGGGTCATCATAAGTCTGAATTGACTTGAAGGCACATAACAAGAATGACACAGGGTAGGACAAGCCAGTATGATGAGCTGTTTTTCCAAAACATACTCTGCACCTTGGGTAGCTCCTTGAGGTTCAGATTTAAACCCCTTGTGGATTTGCCACTCCACCAACTGCCATTGGAAGGCCATGGCAAATAGGCACAGTACAGAATGTGTGTTTATATGTGTGCTTCAGGTGACCTGTTAACAGATGGTGACCCCATGAATTTTTCAAGGGGTTCTTAGGCTATGAATATTCAAAAGTGGATTACCACCGCTTTTCTCTGAAATATAATCTATAGCACCTCCTATTCTTTGGCAGTCCACCATCCATGTTTCTCATCATTTTAATCCCTGAAGTACAGTGTTTCAGGGGAAAAAAATCATGCTGTTGAAATAGTTTGTTTCAAACTAGCCTTTCTTCTTTGACATTATTTTCTAAGCCTATACATTCAAATGAACTTATGGAGCCAACTGCTTTTCTGTGTGAAGCAGGAGAGTTGAGAGCCCCAATGACAAATGTTTCTTTTGCATGTTTCTCCAGCAAAGACTGCACTGACACACCCAGCCAAACACAAATAAATACTTGGATGGATGAGAAAATTTTATGGGGAAGCCCAACCCTCTTATGAAAGATATTATCTTTAGCACTATGAAAATGGATTTTCTCTCTTATCCAGACATTTTAAAATAGGTCAGCATTGAGGGAACAAAATAAGAAGTCATTTCCCATTCTGTCTTCATTCCCTTTAAGTAATGGCATAAATGAGAGATGAAGCGAATGACCTATTTGGTTGTGGAGGGCTCATGGGAACACACATAATCATTCTTTTCCTTCCCTGACAAGGTTATTTTCTTGTATCTAAATGAGTTCCTGCACCACAGTTCCAAAGGAAATGAGGCACAAAAGCACTTTAACTATAAATTATTCAGAAATATATAATACTGTAGAATTATACTGAAGTTGATAATGAAAAGAGAGAAGGCAAGTTCCCCTTACATTGTGAACTCTGAATTTTGTCAATTAATGCCACCAAGCACACTATAGAAAATAGCAAAGTTGAACCAGAGAGACCTAGGACTTTATCACATCAGCCTGCTGTCTTACCACAATCACACTAGTTGCATGATATTGTATCACACTTTTCCTTATGGTAGTGCTTTGGTGATCTATGGTTGCATGATCTGTTTTCTACACTGCCAAATGCCACCTATGTAAAAGTGTTCTCCCTCCCCCCTCCTGAAGCACAGGGCTTCCTTGCTTCTAGAAGCTATTGGGAGCTGTGGTTGCTGTTTCTCCATCCCCTCAAAGTCTGGGGCTGCTGAATTCACATTGTCACAACAGCTCAGCTCCATTGGGCCTGGCCTGGACTAAGAAAAAGAGCCCTCCCTCCAGTCCAACTGGTGCCATCCAGCCATGGAGGGAGAGATGCAGGCTCAGCTCCATTGGATCTGGCTTAGATTAAGAAGCACAGCCCTCCCTCCAGTCCATCTGCCTTGGTCCAGGCCTCAGAGGGAGAGAAGAACTGCTGGACCTGATCCCCTTCCCCACCACCATTCCCTTCTTCTTTTGTGTCATGTAATTTTAGATTGTAAACCTGAGGGCAGGTAATCATCTAATTAAAAATAATAATAGTTGTAAGCTGCTCTGAGAGCCTTTAGGGTTGAAGGGCGGGGTATAAATACTGTAAATAAATAAATAAATAAGTAGGGGGTAAGCGATTCTAGCTGCCAACTGTCTCCCTGGCTAGCTGTTGTATGAACACAGAAGCCAACTCTGGGAAGCTGTTGGCTGTATGATCACTGCAAGGGGGAAGGAGAGGGATGAGAGGAGCAGAATCATGCCCACCATCTGATTGCCTGAGAAGTGGAACTGGAATGGAAGGGATCTATTACAAAAAGGTAGTGATGGAGTAGCATTGAGACTGAGAGTCAATTGACAGGTTTTGCCCATCAAGTTATGCCAGATTAATCTGATCTCTCTCTCTCTCTCTCTCTCTCTCTCTCTCTCGATAAAATTACTATCTTGGTAGAGGAAGACAATGCTGTAGATAGAGCATATCTTGATTTCAGTAAGGCCTTTGCCAAGGTCCCCCATGATATTCTTGCAAACATACTAGTAAAATGTGGGCTAGACAAGGCAGCTGTTACATGGATTTGTAATTGGTTGACCAGCCAAACCCAAAGGGTGGTCAGCAATGGCTCCTCATCATTCTGGAGAGAAGTGACCAGCGGGGTGCCACAGGGTACTGTCCTGGGACCAGTGCTATTCAACATCTTTATCAATGACTTGGATGAAACAATACAGGGCATGCTTATCAAATTTGCAGATTAGGAGGAGTAGCTAATACCCCAGGAGAGAGCATAAAAATTCAAAATAACATTTATAAATTAGAATGCTGGGCCAACTCTAACAAAATAGATTTCAAGAGGGAGAAATATAAGGTACTATACTTAGGCAGAAAAAAATGAAATGAATAGATATAGGATGGGGGACACCTGGCTTAACAAGACTACATGTGAAAAAGATCTAGGAGTCCAAGTAGACCACAAGTTGAACATGAGTCAATAGTGCGATGCGGCAGCTAAAAAGGCCAATGAGATTCTAGGCTGCATTAATAGAACTATAGTATCTAGATCAAGGGAAGTAATATTGCCAGTCTACTGTGCTTTGGTCAGGCCTCACTTGACCAAAAAGGATGTTGAGAAGCTGGAGCATGTCCAAATGAGGGTGACCAAAATGGTGAAGGGTCTGGAAACCATGCCTTATGAGGAGACACTTAGTGAGCTGGGTATATTTAGCCTGGAGAAGAGAAGGTTAAGAAGTGATATGATAGCCCTGTTTAAACATCTGAAGGGATGTCATATTGAGGATGGAGCAAGCTTGTTTTCTGCTACACCAGAGAAGAGGACCTAGAACAATGACTGCAAGCTACAGGAAAAAAGTTTCCACCTCAACATGAGGAAGAACAGTAAGAGCTGTTCCACAATGGAAGACACTTCTTTGGAGTGTGGTGGAGTCTCCTTCTTTGGAGGTCTTTAAACAGAGTCTGGATGGCCATCTGTCAGTGATGCTTTGACTGAGATTTCCTGCATGGTAGGGGGTTGGACTGGATGGCCCTTGTCTTTTCCAACTCTATAACTCTATAATATGATTCTAAGAAAAAACGTGGACTGCTGTAACAGGTAGCATGCAGGGCAGCAGCAGAACAGGCACAACATCATGTGATAAGTATTGCCCAAAGACACTTTTATCCTATTAAAATTCTGCTTTTTAGCATCATGTGGTAAATTATTCATATTAAGATTTATTTATAAAGCACTGTAGGTTTACACAGGGCTGTACATACGATCAATAAAAATAAATAAAATAAAATAAAGTCCCTAGAGAGAAGGTGAGAGAACGGAGCTGAGTTGGGGGTATTTTCCTGGATATTTGCTGTAGGGCAGTGAATTTGTAGCCTGTAGGCATGTACTCTTTGTCTCCAACCTTGATTAACTTGAACGTGTCTAAATAAATCTAGTACAATACAGTACAGTACTGTAAAGACGTACCTCTTCCAGGGGAAAACAAATCCTGGTAAATGCTGCTCCTAGGACTTCTCACTACTCACAGAAGTCTTGTGACCATAACAATATTTTTACATTCTGGTGGAATACAGTGGAGAAGTTACACAGTCCTGCAAGGGATCAGATGCAAGAACCTTATTATTTACAGTATCCAACAGTGTCACTTTCACCACATCAAAGACCACTTTTAGAACTAGAGTGACGAATGAGAATAACACCTGTGGAAGATCATGCATTTCCCACAGGATATCCTTGACTGGATTTTATACATTTTTCTTTAGTGTGAATAAACATTGTGGCAGTTTTGTACTTGCCCCATTCACATCTCTCATGTTCATACTCTCTTCCTCTGCCTAGCCTGCCCACGTACACTTTTGCTTTATCTCCTCTAAATGGATGACTCATAAACTGCAGCTAGTGCTAAATGCAGCAGCAAGATTGATGGCGCAACTGCCATATAGGCAGCACAGAGCAGTGGTCTTAAAGGAGCTGCAGGGGCTGCCAGTGTGTTTCTGCCCTGAATTCAAGGTGCTGGTTTGTTTGTTTTCTAAATCAAAGCCTCAAGGGACTACTTTATTTCAAAATATACCTGTGCATGGTTTTAACACTTTGTTGTTGTTGTAGTTTTTTTAGTCATTTTAACAGTTTGTATGTTTATATATTTTTATATTTTTCAAATTATCAATGTTTTTTAAATCTGGAAATGTTTCAAAGTCCAAAGTCTAAAGCATACTCCAGAAATAATCCAGTTTGAGACTGCTTTAACTGCTCTGGCTCAGTGTTAGGGAATCCTGGGGATTGCCGTTTATTGTGGCTCCAGAGCTCTCTGAAAGAAAAGGCCAAATGTCTCACCAAAGTACAGTTCCCAGATTTCATAGCACTGAGCCAGGGCAGTTAAAGCAGTCTCAAACTGGATTATTTCTGCAGTGTGTTTTTTGTATCAATCTTGCCCTGAAATCCCATAATAAAAAGAGTTTTGGAAGAGTTTTATAAATCACATAAAATGAATAAAAAGCATGTTACTCTCTGCCCTTAAAGAAACTTTTCTACTAGCAATTTACTCAAGGGGAAATTAATTGAGATACAGCAATTTTAGCTTCTTTTGGCTGAGAGGGATGCCGGACCCTTCCATTTAGGACTTTGCAACAGAGTTAATACAGGAAAGGAGAGCAAGGTAGAAACAAACAGACTTTTGCAGTAGGCACCAACATGACGTGGTGTACATCAGATCCTAATGCAAATGCCTGGTCCCCAGCCAGACTGCTCCCAATCCAGCTAAAATATAGTTTATTAACTCAGCTCTGCCTCTGTCCAAGTCACCATGAAATGTGAAAGCTGCAGGTCATCTAAAACATTGACATCCTTTGCTCAAAATCAGAATCACCAGTAAGTGGGCCAGTAATATCTTGATTCACATCAAACAGTAGCACAAGTCAGACATGTGAGAAGAACTTGAAAAGGGGTGGCAGTTACCTTTCCCTCTACTTGATCCCAAAACTCAGGTGCAAATGAATTTCACTCCATGACAATCAGTTAGTGATGACTGGTACATCACAGCCTCCCTTTGTCTAACTCACAGCTGCTTTCTGGCACAGGGACAGCCTTGCGTTGGCACACTGCTGTATGATGCCTGTTAACAGAAGTGTTTCTTTGGTAAAAAAAATTTGGTGCAGTTTCTGGAAACAAATTTGAAACTTGTGTATTTTCTCTAAAAGGAGATACACAAGTATGCAGCACCAATCTTTCTCTAGTAAATTCTCACCTGCCTCTACGGAGACAAGTTAGAAGCCTACATTACCCCCAAGTTGCTCAAGGGACATTCTCGGAGGCAAGGGTTATTATAAACTGAACTTTCTTTGTGCATAGAAGTGAGGCAAAGCTTTCGCAGCAGGAGATCCAGACATACATGGAGTGGACAGGTGCAGATTTAATTAGACACATAGTATCACAAGTGATAAAGCAGATAAATAGGTACAGATACACACCCTACTGGTGATGACAATAGCAGCAGGCCATGGACCTGAACATGGAGATTTGTGTATGTGTGTGTGTGTGTTTGTAGTTCAGGAGAGAGACCTAAATTTCTCTAGGAAAAAAAATTACCAAATTACAAATTCCAGGATTCAGTAAGATTATTTATTTATAACCCATCTTTCTTGTTGGTGTCTTTTTAGATTGTAAGCCTGAGGCAGGAACCGTCTAATTAAAAAGGGACTTAGTACAGTGCTGTATAAATTTACAGCGCTTTATAAATAAAGTTAATAATAATAAATCAACATGAGACTCAAGGTAGTTGCAACAGAATAAAGCAAACTAGAGATCACAATTAAAGATAAAAAATAATTAAAAATCAATATAAAATCTTATCATATTAAAATTCATTAATCTTTAAAAGTATCAACAACATTTTTAAAATAATGAAACCATGGATGAAAGGGTGAAACCATGGGGGTCATTCACACTATGTTATAAATCAGTTTGCAAACTGGTTTAAACGTGGGTCATTTACACTGGATCAGTTTTTCCCAACCCGAATTGGGGTGAGCTGGTGCAAATCCCCCTTAATCTGTTTTTTTTTTTTCAAAAAGAGGATTTCAGCAGTTTTTGGAAAAGAACCAGTCTTTTCCTACCAGCCACAAATGAGAACTTGCTTGCGATTTGATTCTGAGCAACGGAAGGAGGGGGTTAATGCACAGGGGGAGATCATGCCCACTTTTGCTCTTTCCGTGCCAGCCAAAGCCAAAGCCATGAAGTGGGTTCTTCCTGAGAACATCATCACTGTCCTTCCCCTCCCCCCAAAAAAAATAAAAATAAAATGGTAGTTTATGCACACCTTTGAAACTGAATGGTTGCAGTAGACAGTTCCTTTAAATACTCACATCATCAATATAACAAAGGTGTGTATGATTTGATTGACTTTTTTAAAAACACCTATCAGTGGGGCTGAAAGTAAGAGGTCGTTTTTCCTCAGAAATAAAACCACATCAGACACTGGTCCTAAGTTGGTGCAAACAAAGCTCTTGTACACATATTGTACCCTACATTTAAATCCTTGGGGGTTTCTTGCCTGAGAGAGTGTGACTTCTCCTAAGGTGAACCTATCCCAGTGTTTCATGGCAATGTTTCTTCAGAGGGGCTTGCCATCGCAATAGCCACCGCTACCATGTTTTGCGGGGCATCTTGCCTTTCTGTGGCTCGTCAAACCCCCTCCCTCCAAAAAGAGGCTAAACTTTAGGGTCTTTCAGTGCCACAAGTCCCTCCCTCGGAGCCATGGAGTTCCTGTGGGGCAGTGCCTGGAGGAGGTGGCCGTGAGCCCTCCAACCTCCTTACCTGCCTCATTGTTTCTCCCTGGAGTCCAGGGGGACCTGAGGTCCCCACCACAGGGGGGGGGGGGGGTGAATCTACCAAATACTGAGGAGGGATGGTAAACACCCCTCTGCCATTAGTCCATTTCTTCCAGAATGATGCAATTCAGATCAGTCATTTCTAGTTGTTGAATAAATTTTGGAATCGATTTTTTTCAAAAGAACCACCAAAGAACTAGTGTCAGAAAAGAGTGGTTTTTTTTGCATTTGCCTCACTTCATAGCAATTGAAGCCAATCACAGTAGGATCAGAACCAGTTTAAAATGGGAATTATGATCATATAATCTGATCAGCAATTTGCTTTAAATCATAGTGGGAATGTGGCCATAGTGGGAACTTTGATTTAGTACTGCATCATCAATTCTCCCCAGATCTCCATAGCACAAAAACGAAGTGTGAATGGGGCCCATGACAGCTAAAGTGGTATCAAACTGCTATAATCAAGCCCTGTGAATACACCCAGTTTGGGCTGCAAAAGGGTCCAACCCCTGTCCCTTTTCACCAGGCTTCTGAATCTCCCTCCCCCAAAAGGTAATCAGATGCCGTTTTCCAAGACATATCCTACATTTCAACTTTCTGTCCAGGAGGAATGCCAAAATGTCCTCCATTCTGAGCATGGCTAAGAAGCCTATTCAGTAGCACCATGTTTGCTGTTCCCATTCAAGAGAAGTGTCTACTTGGCAGCCTATCTTCATTGAAAGAGGGAGATAGGATGGAGCCTTCTCAAGTTCTTTTTTCCTAGGAGTAGCAGCAGACAAGACTTGCCCCCAGGGTTCAGGGCCTCTTTGCTTCTCAGAGGTAAAAGGACACTGAACATGTTAGGCAATGGGCTCCTTGAAGACATAGTGCAAACGTTGAAAGGGGTTTTCCTTTAATTTCAGCACAATGGACAAATGAAAGGAATAATTTAAATGTAAATTCAGTCATGGGTTTGTTGCTTGTAAAGTACAGTTTAAAGCATTTGTTTTGCTCAGAGTTCTATAAGTATATTGCAAACCAACAAGGTGTTTAAATGAAGATAACTTCAAAGATCAGATAACTTTGGCCAAGTACATAATAAAATACAGTATATGTAATATAGCTGCAAATAGACCACATAAAATTTATTTATTTATTTATTTATTTATTTGGAGTATACCCCACTCTTCAGCCACAAAGGGTCTCAGAGCAGCTAAGTATATCAATACAGTCATCCCTCCATTTTCATGGGGGATCCATTCCAACCCCCCCCCTGCAAAAATGGAAATCCACACATGTTCAAGCCCAATTGGCTTGAATGGCTGCATGCACCATCTTGCCGGTCCACTAAGGACCAAGATCACAGACTCAAAGTCTGAGAAAATGGAAGGAGGACTGTATTAATATATTAATAATATAATATAATATATAAATTAGTATTTTTTAACTTTTATTTTGTTATATCCAACATGTTTTCTTGAATTTCCTACATTTTATGGTGCCTTGCACTCCTTTGTGATTATGACATCGTCTTGATCTATGGGGAGAGACAGGTAAGAAATAAATATTAGTAGTAGTAGGAGTAGTGGTGTAAAGGTAAAGGTTTTCCCTTGACACTAATGTCTAGTTGTAACTGACTGTAGGAGGTTGTGCTCATCTCTGTTACTAAGTAGAAGAGCCAGTGATGTCCGAAGGTGACTCCACTAGTCATATGGCCAGCATGACTGCACTGAGTACTGTTACCTTCCTACTGAAGTGATACCTATTTATCTACTTGCATTTGCATGCTTTTGAACTGCTAGGTTGGCAGAAGATGGGACTAGTGACAGGAACTCACCCCATCATGCGGTACTTGGGCCTTGAGCTGCCGACCTTCCAATCATCAGAATTGGTGTCTTAACCACTAAGCCACCCTTAGTAGTAAATTAGTAGTATTATCTGGTCACCCTGTCCTTCGGACATCACTCTCTCTTGCTTACCCAAGGCAGAAGTGCCCATCGGTGAAGATATGCTGGGTCAGCTCCTGCCCAGAGGTCCTCCTTTTCCAGGACATGTCCAGTAAAAATTCCAAACCACCCTCCATTTTCAACATGACTAAGAAGCATGGATTTATATTTCTCTGAATGTTTTTATCATATATTTTGTCATGACCAACATTTTCTTGAGGAGCCTTGTCCTCCTTTGCAGTTAGGACATCTGGTTACCCTGTTCCAGCCCTTTGACCTCAGCACCTCGGCTGCTCCTCCCAGGTGTAAAGTGCTCCCATTATCTTGTGCCCATGTTGGAAGCACCGCACAGCCTTGCCAGAACTGTCCAGTACCTGCCCATCATCAGCAACAATGACCTGGTCCAACTTCTCCAGCCACTGAAGCTGCTGTCTCCCAATCTCTCTGGCAATATCCCCTCTAGAAGGAGGCAGGGATAGCCTGTCGGCTGCCAGGAGCAAAGAAAGGAGGCTCAAATCAAACAAACAGGGGAGCGTCTGGTGCTTCAAATAAATCTTGCCTTGCAGCAACATGAATAGCTTATGCTAAATACTGAGAAAGCTGTTGATAGTTTGTCAAAGTGAAGAGGGGGAAACAAAAGTATTAGAAGTAGCAGAAATTGATAAATTAACATTTATTAAGAGCGAGAGCAGAGAAACATTTTTGAGGGAGACACTGGAATTAATTGGTGGAGTATCAGAAAACAACAGAAGGGGATTTAATGAGTATAGGATCTGGGGAGTGAAAACTGAGATATTTTATAATGAGAATTGAGCAGATGTATAGTTATAATATTCTGTCTTGTAAACTGATAGAAGTACAAATTGACTGATTTGTTGTTGTTGCATGCCTTCAAGTTATTTCTCACTTATGGCTACACTACCACAGGTTTTCTTGGCCAGATTTGTTCAGAGGAGGTTTGCAACTACCTTCTCCCGAGGCTGAGAGCATGTGATTTGCCAAAGGTCATCCAGCGGCTTTCATGGCTGAGCTGGGAATTGAACACTGGTCTTCAGAATCATAGGAAACTATCACATCAGGGAAATCAAGGAATTAAAAACGCATTTTCTCAGGAAAGTTGCACAACTGTGGAGAAGATTTTCAAACAACATCATGATCTAAGACAGTGGTTCCCAACCTGTGGGTCGGGACCCCTTTGGGGGTCGAATGACCCTTTCACGGGGGTCGCCTAAGACCATTGGAAAACACCTATTTAATTACAGTTATGAAGTAGCAACGAAAATAATTTCATGGGTTTGGGTCACCACAACATGAGGAACTGTGTTAAAGGGTCACAGGATTAGGAAGGTTGGGAACCACTGATCTAAGAGGACTTATCCTGGGAAGAACCAGGAATGCCCCATGAATGGTTTGTTGCTGGAGCATTCCTGGTTCATCCTGGGATATGTCCTCTCAGATCACAATGTGTGTGAAAATCTTCACTGCGAGCGCACAACTTTGAATCCCCTGATTTCCCCTCCCCATGTGATAGTCTCCTGAGTCCAGCACAAAATCTCAACACCATACTGGTTTTCAAACTGACTGATATTTAGCTGGTATTATAGTGGTTATATGATGCTGGAGACCAAGGTTTGATTTCCAGTTCAGTTATGGAAACCCACCTTGGGAAAGTCACACTCTCTCAGCCTCAGGGGAAAGAAATGGCAAACTTCTCTCCAAACAAATCTTGCCAAGAAAACCCCATAATAATTTTCTTAGGGTCACCATAGGTTTGCCATAAAGCAGAAAGGACTTGAAGGCATACAACAACAAAAATAGGGACTAGAAATGATTTTGTGATAAGGTTCTGTTTATTTAAGTTAGAGGGAGTAATAGCAATATGTACAAACATATACCTTTCATTATGTATAAGCTGGAAGTCATTTTAATGTTTAAATTTTTATTTGTTTAGTGTGAGGTGTTGTTGTTTTCATGGTTTCTTTGAGTTGAATAAAGGATTTATTTTAAACAGAAAAGTAAGAAAACTTTGCCTTGTGAATGGCTCGCCCTCTGTTTCTGGTAGATCCTTTTTTCAGTGCCTTTTGTTAGCATGTTCCTATTGGAACCTTTGGGGCTTTCTCATGTCATTTGCTGTCTGCTGCCTCCTGTCTTGCATTCTCCTCCTTGGCTGCAGAGCTTAGGATGTAGAGACAATCATTTGACTGCCCTCACTTTTTAGAGATGTCATTTCCCAGTTTCTGCCTCTGAAGAAGCTGGGGGTGCATAGGACTGTAGTCCTCAGGAGACTGTGGCAGCCATCCCCAGTGGAGTGGGACTATGGCTCCCATCACCCGCTCAGGCCAGCAAAACATTTGACTATGGTGGGTGGAGGTCCCTACAAGCCAAAATGATTAAACTGAGGCTATTGTGCTTTGGATGCATGAGATGACATGTATTTTTAGAAAAAATAATAATGCTTGTATAGTCATAAAATAGTGCTTTAGGCTATACCTATTACAAGAATACAAGACATTACCTCCATCCCATAGCTGCAGTGTATGCCAAGTATGGTTAAATCATCTCTTTTCTTTCTGAAAGTAAAAAGCTGCCGTTTTTCTCCCTTTTGCCTTTATCTTCACGTTATTTCACTTTGGCAGTGACATCGTGTGATAAACTTCCCACATTTGAGGTTTTTTTCTAATTTAAATCTACTTCAAGTCCTGTTTCTCAGCGGGATTTCGCTAGTGTGATAAGGTCCAATGTTTACATCAGTGCATATCTGAACATGAAGCGATATGCTATTTTCTTCCCCATCCCCCTGTTTTAATTAATATACAGATGATGTCATATGGAGAGATCTTCAGTGCCATCAGTAATTTGATGAGACTTACCATTCTCTTTTTCCATTTGATCCAGGCCCTTGCCTTAGTCAGAGATGAGATGTGGGTGAACTAAAACCAGACAAGTTAGATGGTCAGCCACTTAACTGTTAACTGCCTTCATATGGTGACCATATGAATGAGAAATCTCCAAGGCACCCTATCCTCAACAGCCCCCCTCAGGTCTTGCACATTCAAGGCTGTGGCTTCCTTGACTGAGGCTATCCATCTGGAATGTGGCCTTCCTCTTTACCACTGCTTTCTACTAGTTTTGATGTGTGATCAATTTATTTACACTTTTAGATTTCCATAATCCAATAATCAGGTGTAACCCCCTCACCCCCACCCCAATAGCCAGACTTGCAACCTGAATGTGCTCCTTGAGTTACTGCTAACCATGTATAGGAGCAATGAGGAAACATGTGGCCTTCCAGGTTTGTTGGACTACCAGTTCCATAATCCATCACCACATACTAGTTTTGGAGAGAGGTACAGTCCACCAGAGGCCAACATGGTGTAATGGTTTTGGTGTTGGACTAGGACACTGGGATGCCAGGGTTCAAATCCCAGCTTGGCCATGGAAATTCACTGGGTGACCTTGAACAAGTCACACTCTCTCAGCCTCAAAGAATGGCAATGGCAAACCCCCTTTGAAGAAACTTACCAAGAAAAACCCTGTGATAGGTTTGTTTTGAGGTCGCTACAAATCAGAAATGACTTGAAGGCATGCAACAACAACAAACCGTCCACCAACATCTGGAGGGCTATATTTTGTCTACTCTTTCCATATGCCCAGGTTGTGGCAGTAGCTATGGGTACTGTCTACCTGTTGCCATGTTCTCCATATCCCCTAGAAATTCCATGAAATTCCAATTCTCTTTCTTGGTCTATAGCATGGTACCAGTCCATTATCTGCAACAGGAAGCTCTTCTGTGCTTCTTACAAGGATGTAGTGGACTGCTTCTTCTCCAGGCTGAGGGGAGTGCTATAGAGTACACATATACATGCTAGAAGACAATACTCTAAGAGGACAGTAGATAAGCTAAAGTTTTGCTAGAGATAAAAGGTAAGGGATTGTGAAAGTTGCAGTCTCAAAACCATAAGTTGTTTGCTCCTGGCACAGACCTATGGAAATTAATGGGAGTAGAAATATAATAATAATAATAATAATAATAATAATCGTAATAATAATAAGGATTTATTTATAGCCCACCCAATCATGTAGAATCAGGGTGGGTTACAACAATAAAGAAATACAATATAACAATAAGAAATTACAATACAATACAAATCAATTAAAGGTCAAATAAAATACAAGATTGCAATACAAGTCAAATAAAATTCAGTATTAATCCCTAGATAACCCCCCATCCCAGTCCTAAAACAAAAACAATATAAAATAAATTAAGCTATAAAACTGTAACAATAGAAATACACTACAACAATGGCAAATGCCATACAATGCTATCAAATAAAATTCAAAATTACAATACAAATCAAATAAATTACAAAGAAATACGTAACTTCAATCCATTATTTTCAACTGTTTCACTCTAAGCATGGTTAAGCCTGGATCAAACCCAAGATCACTGCAAGGTGTTAGCAATGCACAATGTTAGACTTCATACCATATTGTCCCTGCCAAGTGGTGCCCCAGTTGGATAAGCATGTACAACAAGATTTATTTATTTAATTCATTTACATCCTGCTTTTTTCCTAATAATGGGTCTCAAGGTAGCTTACACATTATTAAAAACAATACAGAATAAAAAACTACACAAAACATCAATAAAAATATAAAAAGAAACTTTTTTAAAAAAAAACACAACAAAACAAAACAACACACCATTAAAAGCCCATCATTCAGTTTCTAAGATCCTAATGGAACAAGAAGGTTTTTACCTGCTGACAGAAAAACAAGATTGGAGCCATTCTAGCCTCTCTAGGGAAGGAATTCCAAAGTCTGGGAGCAGCTACTGAGAAGACCTTTGCCTTGTTCTCACCAAATGAGCCCGAGAAGGTAGTGAGGTGGAGAGAAGACCCTGTCCTGAAGATCATAGAAATCGAATGTGTTTGTAAAGGGAGACATGGTCCTTCAAAAAGCCTGGATTCAAGCTTTAGATGTCACCATTAGCATTTTGAATCCTGCCTGGAAAGGATCTAGCAGTAGCAGCCAGGGAAGCTGCTCTAACAAGAAGTTTTGTACTCTTTGCAGCTAGCCCCAAGTTAACCATCTGGCTGCAGCTTTAGGGGCTAACTGAAGTTTTTGAACATTTTTCAAAGGTAGCCCATGTACAGTGTATTGCAGTAAACCAGGTGGGATGTAAAAAAGTCACATCTTACTGTGGCCAGATCACACTTCTCCAGGAATGGGCATTATTGGTGTATTAACTTTAACTGCGCAAATGCACTTCTGAACACCACTGAAACCTGGTCTAGGCTTTGAGCTAAATCCAGGTGTGCACCCAAACTGCAAACTTGTATCTTCAAGGAAAGTGTAAACCCATCCAGCACAGACTGAGTCCCAACTTCCAAATCTGTCTTCCAAATAATAATAATAATAATAATAATAATAATAATAATAATAATAATTTGTATACCGCCCTCTGGCAAACCAATCTGGCAAACCAAACCAGGAACAGTTCTGACTTGTCTGCATCAAGCTTCAATTTGTCCATTACAGATGTCAAGCACCAGCTTAGTATGGATACAGCTTCCTTGAAATTAGTTAGAAAAGAGTAGTAGAACTGGGTATCATCAGCATACTGGTGACACATGACCTCAAAACCCATGACTACCTCTCCCAGAAATTTCATCTATATGTTAAAGCCCTGGTGGCACAGTGGTTAAATGCCTTTCCTGCAACCACTCACTCAAAACCATAAGGTTGCAAGTTCAGTACCAGTAAAAAGGCTCAAGCTTGACTCAGGCTTGCATCCTTCTGAGGTCGCTAAAATGAGTATCTAGCTTGTTGGAGGCAATTAGCTTACAGTTGTAAACCGCTTAGACATTGTTAGTTCAATATGACGTGGTATATAAATGAAGCTGTTTGTTTGTTTGTTTGTTTAAATAGCATAGGAGAGAAGGCAGAACTCTAAGGGACTCCACAGACCAATGGCCAAGCAGTTGAACATAAATACCCCAGCACTGCCCTCTGAACAGCCCTTCCTGAAATGGAGTAACTATAGAACTGTGCTTCCAAGCCCCATCCCAGTTAGCCAACCTAGAAAGGTACCATAGTTGATGGTAACAAAAGTCTCCAAGAGATCCAACAGAACCAACAGGGACACGCACCCATTTAGTTCCTGGCAATAGGTTATTCACCAAGATAATCAATGTTGTCACCATCTTATAAACAGGTTGGAAGCCAGACTGAAAAGGGTTTGGATAATCTACCTCATCCATGAACCTAGGAGATGAGAAGTCACCCACACACTCTAGTACCTTGTCCAAAAATTGAATGTTGGAGATTAGCCTATAATTGTCCAATATAGTAGGATACAGGAAAGGTTTTTTCCTTTTTTCTTTCCAGATGTGGGTTTGCTACAGCCTCCTTCAGGCATGTTAAGAGCCTGTCTTGTTGTAAAGAGACATTAGTCACTTTCCTTACCCACTCAGCCAGTCCCCCTCTGGTTTGTTTAATAAGGCAGGAGAGACAAGGGAATAATACGCATGTGATGACTCTTGCCTCTCCAAAGATCCTATTCACACACTTGGGCTGCACGAACTGAAAAACATCCATCAACACTGGACAAACAGGAGCCAGTGTTATATCCACTGGACCTGTAGCATTCAAATCTAAGCAGATTTGACCAATTTTATCTGCAAAGAAGTGAACAAACTCTTCACAGTGGGCTGTTGAGTGGTTAAATCATCTTGGCTAGATTCTAATAGGCCCCTAACCACACAAAATAGCTTTGCATGACACACATTGAAGTATCTTCAAATTGTGCCTGGTTACTTTCAAACTCTCATATACACATATATACATATACATATATGGGAACCAGAGGGTTTGAAAGTAACCAGGCACCAATAATGTAGCTGCCTGTACTTAGTTGCTTTTCTGAGTATGGAGAGTGTAAAATGTAACACACAGAGGAAATGTTACTTTGTTGGTGCAACAAGTAATGCTTCCCTGTTATTTTCAAAGTTATTTTTAAAGGGCATTTTTAAGAGGCATTAAAGATGACAGGAATTTTTCAGTTCTATGTCATTCTCCTGCCAGTCTCAGTTGCGCTCCAACCATAGAATACTGCAGAAAAGTAACAAACAGTGCAACAAATAATGCCATTTGCTGTCTGCTGCCTCCTTGAAAATAAGCACAAGCGCTTAGTAATCTCTTCTCCATGTAGCAGGGAAAAAAGAAGGGAGAGGAAACAAAAACCAAGTTGGACAGAGTTAGAAGATGAATTTTTAAAAAGAAAGAAAGAAGCATACTTCTCTTATCTAGGCTAATATGGCCTCCTTTTCCTGGCCATGTCCTCTTTTTCATAGCTAAAATTTCTATCCAGGTAGAATTTTTTTCAAAGTCTGGGTTTCTTTACAACAGTGGTTCCCAGCCTGTGGGTCGAGACCCCTTTGGGGGTCAAATGACCCTTTCATGGGGGTTGCCTAAGGGCATTGGAAAACACCTATTTAATTACAGTTATGAAGTAGCAATGGAAATAATTTCATGGGTTTGGGTCACCACAACATGAGGAACTGTATTAAAGGGTCGCGGCATTAGGAAGCTTGGGAACCATTGCTTTACAAGACCCTCCCCCACTCCCACCCCCACCCAACCTCTGGTGCCACAACAAACTACCATTCCCAGAATTCCATAGCCTTGGCCAGGGGAGTTCAAGTGGTGTCAAGTTGGATTATTTCTCAGTGTGGATGCAGCCTTAGGGGCTGTACAAACAGCCCCAAAGAGGTGGCATGCAGCTGTCCTTGTTTCAGCCAGATTGGGGCTGCACAACCACACACTGTGGCCCGGATCTGACCTTTACAGGGCACAGTAGCTGTGTTGCTGTGGCTTGGCGGTACTCCTTCAGCATTGCATCATCTTACGCAGTGCCGGAAGAGGGACGGAGCCTGGGTATGTGTTGTGGAGATGCTACGCCCTGACTTCATCCCCAAGCTGGCCCAAAAGTCCTGTCTGAACAGCCCCTGAATCACCTGCTGAGGAACAATTTTGGCCTTTGTGATACAGTGGTGCGGTAACTCATGTTGTCACCCTTTATTGACTCCTCCTATTACACACCATACAGAATCCTTGGTAATGTTTTTTGTACTAATGTTACTCATAAATTATAACTCCCATATATCACTGAATGTAATAGTAATAGTTGTGACATAAACAACTGACAAAATTAAAATTATACTTTTAAATTACAATTTCATACACACAGAGAGACTAAATGTGTTTACATAGGAGTTTATCAGACAAGGGGAATTGGAAGTATAATACAATGGCAATTGGAATGCAATCATGGGGTTTAACGTTATTGCATGATAGACTACCACACGCAATTTCGGGCAATGGGAAGTCAGTCCAAACGCAATCATGGGGTTTCATGTTATTGCGTGATAGACTGCCACACGCAAATTCGGGCAATTCCATGCTATTTTCAGGCAATGGGGAGCCAGTTCGAATGCAATGCCCATTCACGTAATTGTGTGAAACTAGCGACTTTAAGTGAATGCGTTTTGGCCCCACTTTCTTTTCATTTCTTCCCATTTGATAAACTCCATATACATATTTTCATGTGTTTAAAGTAAAAATGTGGTAAAATGTCATCCCATCTCTTCAGCATGTTAAGTGGACACAGGCGAACACCACAGTCTATTTCTGCCAGATGTTTGAGGAGGCGTGGTAGCACCCCCAATTAGGGTGCCTCTTGATGCAGCCTGCACCCCCACCCCAATGATGCCACCGCATGGAGAAGAGACTACTAAGACCTTCTACCTATTTTCAAACATCTGAAGGCCTGTCAAATTGATGGAACAATTTATTTTCTGCTGCTGTAAATGATAGGGTCCAACCCAATAGATGCCAGATTAACAGAAGGGTGAGTTGATTAAATAGGAAAAGATTATTGACTGTGATGTGTCTGAAAGTGGAACAGACTGACTTTGCTTCAATAGACATTTTAAGATGAGGTTGAATGGCTACCACCAGGTTGATGTAATAGACTTCCAGTATCAGTTGGGGAGTGATCAGTATCTCAGTTAGAGACTTCCTGGGAAACTTAGGTCCTTCAACTGCTAGTACATTCATGCCTCCATATTTGTGACTGTGATATTTTTGGATTTGATTAATATGTTCTCTCTAGGAATATCCAGATCATCCATTGCAACTCTATGGTCAACTTAAAGTTACACTGAAAGACCTAGAGATTCCTAGAGAGAATACTCTGCTAGGCATTTGTAGCTCCTCCAGGGCAGTTCTATGGTCAGTGACTGTTGGATGTTGACCACAGAGTTGCACTGGAGCACATAGAGATTGCTAAAGAGGTGTCCTCTCAGGTAAAAACACAGTGTTTTTGTTATTTGTGGTTTTTCCATATTCACGGGTGTCTTGTGCCCCTAACCTTAGCGAATATGGAGGGACAAGTGTACTTCTAAACAAAAATCCATCAGTGTTACCTTTAATGGCCAACCAAAATGCAAAATATATTTGTTGCAAGATTTGAAAGCTCCATGTCAGGTACAATGTTACAAACCAATCAGGAAAGAGAGAAAAAAACCCAATTGGCAATGTTAGTCAGATGCCTACATATTGTTTCAGTCCACAGTAAAGATGGTAGGCTGGGTTAAATATCTTTTGCAGGCAGGCTCCTCCTCCTGGCCATGCAGCAATAGGGAGATTTTCAAATACACACACACACACAGCCCTTTAGGTTGTCACCTGGTGTGGGCCACAGCCTCCCTCACTCCCTTGATGATGCCACTGCCATTAGGAACCTTTCCGGTTATTTTATTTATTTAATTTATCTTGCCTTTCTCCCAAGTTGGGTTGCAAGGTATATATAGTCCCATGACACACATTCCTTTTATAACCACTGTATTTTCCTGGATGACAGCATCCTGGGCTTTCTTCCACCATGACTCTCCCCAAAATAAAATAGACCCCTTTTAAAAATCTGTCAAAGGGCTCTGCAATGGTAATGTGGATGTAATTCAAGATGTAGTTTCTAAAACAAAACCAAAACTTTATTGTACAGATGTTTCTAATAAAAGTTGCTTGAAGGAATATAAATAAATAATTGTTGTTACAGGCACTTTGTGGCTCTTGTTTCAGGTGGCAAAGTTTCTTTTTTTAGTTATGACTGTTATAATAATGGTTTCCTTATGCAAATCTCCACAGAATCTCAGTGTTACAATCTCTAAGGACACCCCCCCCCTGTCCTTAGAAAGAATAGTTAAACCAAATAAATATATCTGCCTCTCAAGCTAACTATATCCCTCAGGATATCTCTTTAATAAAACTCCTTCACTTAGAGTTCTACACAGGAAGTAAGAAGCCCTTCTTCTCTGGACTTCAGCCCTAAGAGTCCCTCTCTGGATACAGCAAGACTCTTACACTCTGAGAACCAAACCCTGTCTAACCTTCCAACTGTCACTGAGGGAGGGGTTTTTATCTCCTCCCAGCCAGCATTTCATTGGCTACTGTCAGCTGGCTGGTGATTGGCTGTTGCTAGCCTAAGCCACATCTGTCTTTTCTCTGCATGTCTTTTCTCTGTTTTAAGGTGGGAGAGAGATAGCGAATTGGATTTGACTACAAGATTTAGATGTTTTGTTATGTTTTTACTTGTGGCTTGTTGTGTTCTATTTTGATTGTTCTTATGTTTGTTGTTACCCGCCTCCATCCAATTATTATTATTGTCCGCCCTCCCCCTAAGCAGGGGATCCATTCCAGACCACCACCACCCCCCCATATGGGGGAAAGAGCGTATGCTCAAGCCCCATTGAAAATAATGGGGGCATGCTTGCAGGGGGGCCTGGTGTGGGTACACACCCCATTGCTTCTGCTGGGGCTTGCCTTCTGCTTAAGCTCTAAGCTGCGGAAAGCAAGCTCGCTTATGGGGTGGGCCGACTCTGTGTGTGGGTGGGTAATAAAAGCATATTAAAACCACACTTTAACAACAATTAAAATAGTCCAATTAAACCAGTAAAAGGTTCCTAAAACTACAGCGTACAAAATGTAAGAGCTAGATGGTGAGAAATAATCAAAACCAACTCCCCTCCTCCTCCAACCCCTGGCGAACGGGGCCCTTTGGGCTCCTCAGCCCCTTGAAACCCCGCCGGGGCCTGCTTCCGGTTCGCCCCCTTCGGAGGAAATGAGCTGCTTTCCAGGGATTGGGGGCGGCGGCGGCGGCGGCGGGCGAGGAGACGCCTCCCCTCAGGAAAGACCGGAACCCCGGGCCCCGTCAGCCAGGGAGCCCAGGCGCTTTGGGGGCTTTTTTGGGGGGGGGGGCTTTTCTGGCTCTGTGGGGCCCTGGTCTAGAAGGGTTTATCCTGACGTTTCTGCAGCATCTGTGGCTGGCATCTGGAGAGAAAGAAGGGAGTGGTGAGAAGAGGAGAGAAGAGAGAGACAGAGAGAGAGAGAGAGGGCGGACGTGGGGCAAAGGGCAGCCTGAGGACCGAGCCAAGAAACCCGCGGGTTGGGTCCAGCTGAGCCCGCCAAGAAGGAACCCGAAGGAAAGAGGAAGGGGATTTTGAAAGAGGAGGAGGAGGAGGAGGGTGGCGGCCTGAAGAGAGAAGAAGCGGAAGGACTTCCACCTGAAGGGAACGGAAAAGGGATTCTGCAAGAGAAGAAGAAGAAGAAGAAGAAGAAGAAGAAGAAGAAGAAGAAAGAGGGAAGGGATTCTGCAGGAGGAGGAGGAGGAGGCCTGGGGCGGGAAAGGCAGCCGGGGATGCTGCCATGGCCAAGGCAGAAGAGGCCAGCGGGGATCTGGAGGCCGAGGCCGGGGAGGCCAAGGGGGCTCCGCCGCCGCCGCCGCCCTCTTCCCTCCTGCTCCTCCGGGGGAAGCAGCCCTTGGCGCCGGCGGAGGCCGAGGAGGAGGAGTGCGAGTGCCGCATCTGCTACAACCTCTTCGACCTGGAGGCCCACGCGCCCAAGCTGCTCTCCTGCCTGCACACCTTCTGCCGCGAGTGCCTGACCCAGCTCCACCTCCGCGCCGCCGCCGCCCTCCAGCCACCCTCGGGCCAGGGAGCAGCAGCAGCAGGGCAGCCCCTTCCCGCCGCTGCCCCTTCCCTCACCTGCCCGCTCTGCCGACATCGCACCCCGCTGCCGGACGGCCTGGTCCAGAGCCTGCCGGTCAACACCAAGCTGGTGGAGGCCATCCTGCTCCAGCTCCGAGGCTGGGCCCCGCTCCTCCGGGAGCTCCGCCCGCAGCGCCTCCTGGGGCCCCAGCCCCCCGGCCACCGGCCAGCCCTGCCCTCGCCCTCCTCCGGGAGCGTCACCTTCCGCAGCCTGGAGGGCGGGACGGGCCTGGAAGACCCATCTGCGGCGGCGGGAGGAGGCCTGGAAGGGGAGAGCTGCCCCGGAGGCTGCCGTCGGAAGGCGGGCTGCCTCTGCGTGGTCTTCTCGGTGCTGGCCCTGGCGCTGCTGGGCTTCGCCTGGATGGAGTGGCTGACGGGCTCCATCTTCCTCGGGGTGGCCCTCCTGCTCCTCTTCGCCTCCACCACCCCCTTCGTCTACAGCTTCAACGCCACCTTCCGCAGCCAGCCCCGCTCCATCTTCTTCTCCCGGGACCCAGCGGCGGCAGCAGCAGCCGGAGGAGGAGGAGGCCTCGGCGGCAGCAGCGGGGGCTCCAGGGAAGGCGCTTCCGGTCGCAGCAGCCCCGGAAGCAGGCCGGCAGCCGGCGGAAGGGGCCGCTGGTAGCACGGGCCGGGAGCCCCGTGGAGTTGCCCTTTCCCTCTCCCTTCCTCTCCCGGGCCTGGCGGGTGGGAGGAGGAGGAGGGCTGGCCCTGGCTTAGACTGGGGAGTCAAGGAGGCACGGGGAGATTGCAAAGGGGCCTTGCAGCAGCTGCAGCAGCCTTGAGAGGAACTGTATGGAAACGGATCTTGCAGGACCCTTGAGGGTATCTGCATGCAAAGGGATCTTATAGCACCCTTGAGGCTAAGTGCATGCAAAGGGATCTTGGATCTTGCAGCACCTTTGAGGCTACAATGAGATCTTGTAGCCCCTTTGAGACTAACTCTATGCAAAGGGATTTTCCAACACCCCTGAGCCTAACTATATGCAAAGACATCTTCCACAATCCTTGAGGCTGTCTACAAAGGGATCTTGCAGCACCTTTGAGACCTCATCTAACCAATTCCAGCTCAACATTATGGAGAACTGACTGACAGTCCAGGCTGTTTGACAGTGGAGCACCCTCCCTCAGAGAGTGGTGAAGTCTCCTTCTTTGGAGGTTGTTAAGCAGAGCTTGGATGGCCCTTGTGGGTTCTTCTAACTCTGTGGTTCTGTGAGAGGAAGAAGTTGGCTTGGTAGCATGAGCTTTTATCAACTGGAGCCTGCTTCCACTGATGCATAGGGTGTAGTGGAAATGCCAGAGGCTTGATTCTTCTTCCTCAGATGTACGGGGGACTGGTCTTTCCACTCTGCCCCATGCATCTGAGGAAGCAGAATCAAGTCTAAAAAAGCTCATGCTACCAACTCCTCTCTTTCAGTTAGTCTCAAAGGGGCTGCAAGATCCCTTTGCATATGATTTTCCAGGCTATCACTTTTGAGATTGACTGAAAGAGAAAAGCTGGGAGTAGTATGAGCTTTCACAGACTTGAGCCTACTTCCTCAGATGCATGGGATAGAGTGGAAAGTCTGGTCTCTGTCCTTTCCACTCTGCCTCATGCATCTGGGGAAGTAGATTCAAGTCTACGAAAGCTCATGCTATCAACTTTTCTCTTTCAGTTGGTCTCAATGGTACTACAAGATCCCTTTGCATAATGAGGCCTAACAGGTGAACCTATTGCTCCTCTGCCCCTGTGTTTAGGAGGGGGAGAGCAAACAGACTCCCTGCTGAATCTCAGTATATTCAGCTGCTGTTAAAGTCATTGGAGCCTGACCATACGAAAGCATAGCAGCCCAAATTCCTGCTAAAAGTGTCAGGGGAGGGGGCTGCAGGAAAGACAACAGGTTCTCCAGTGAGGCTGGAAAGTGAGATGGTTTTTTTGAGCTGGGTTACCACATTTTCTCTTGGACAAGTCTCCTGTGCCTTTTAAGAATTGCATGCAGACAGAGGAGGCATCAGAGAGCATACTTTGCATGCAGATTATAGGCTCCCTTCCTGGTATCTCTAGTTCAAAGAAAGTTCATGCAAGAAAGACTTTTTCCAGAACAACCTTGACAGCTGTTCTGGTGAAGCAAATTCCAGTGAGGGAGATGTGGATTAGAAACGTGTCAGGCCACTGACCTTTGCTGTGGGTTTTATTTTGAATGTTAATGTGGCCCAGGCATCTGTATGTTGTGCCAAAGTTCAGCCTTGGGGATACTTAAAGCAGAGTGTACCTCCCGAGTTTCTGTATAGTGCCTTTTTTCACTCTCTCTAAGGACAATTCTCTCACATGTGACAAATTAACAAGTGCAGGTTCTAATCTAAGGGCAGGCAAACACTTGCACCTCTCTGAAATTCTGCACTACTTCCTCCATTTACATTTCTCTGATTAGTTATAAGGCTGATTGGAGAGGTCTTAATTTGTATTTCCCCCTGTAGTTGGTCATGTCATGGAATGTCATGCAGTATTTGAGGTTGATGGATAATGCTGGAATATGTGGGTAGTCCTCTCAAAGCAGTATGTCTTAATATACTCCACTGACATCACATTCCCTTTTTTGATACTTTGAGAAGTAGTTAGGAATTGGTTGGAGCTGCCTGTCTTGGTTGCAGCAGGACTCCTTAGAATTTCTTTAAAGTTCACATTTCCAACCATGGAAACAGAAAAATAAATTGTAAAGTTAAAAAAATGTGACATTAGAAATGTTACCTTTATATATCTTACTAGTTGCATTTTTAAGCATTCACACATAATATTCACATGGGACTATTTTCAGTTAAGTGATATTTGGACTGAAGTGGCAATGGTCCAAAAGGGCATACCTGTCTGGTGGATCTATAGGACTTGCAAATGAAGAGGGTGAGATCTCTCTAACTGCGTGGCTGATTAAACATCAGTATCAAAGACTGCTTTTTAAAAATACCCTTTATAGGTTTTATTTTCATTTTTTTTAAAAGACAGTAATTTATTTTCAGTTTCTCCCAGTTAAGGCATTTGGCAAACAAAGGGATAAATCTATTTGTGGACTTTCCCACTGTTGATGAGGTCTGACATGGTGACAATGTGTTACTGCCAAAATCTCTTCAAACCCTTTACTCTTTTCCTCTGTATCCCACTGCTGCCACCAATATTGTCAGGGTGAGACTCACCTACCCAACTACTTTTCTCGAATGGCAGCACATTGGGTCTTTTTTGATCACCAATTACATTAAGGTGATGGCCACTATCCCACCAATTCTTCTACTGCAAGACTTGAACTCGGGACTCTCTTAAGTGTCTCCTGCACTATAACTCTCTTTAGATGCCAGCCCTTTGGGTTTCAAATTTACCCCCCAGCTCATTATCAACTATTCTTTGAGCCACACACTCACTATTTAATGTGTCCGAAACCTAAAAAACTTTCTCAGTATTGATAGTATTTGTAATGTGTTTCTGAAATCACTTCAGACAGCTGCTTATAGAAACAAAGTACAGTCGGCCCTTCTTATACACAAATTTTTTATACACGGATTCAAGCATACACGGTTCCAAAAAAGTATAAATTTACCTTGATGTTCCATTTTTTATTAGGGACACTATTTTGCTTTGTCATTATATTTAATGGGACTTGAGCATACACGGATTGTGTTATACACGGGGGATCTTGGAACCAAACCCCAGCATATAACAAGGGTCCACTGTAATAAATTTATTTGGAAGTCAGGCTGAATACAGTATTTCATTTAGTGGGTGGTGTTCACAAAAGATACAGTGTATAAGACTTTATTAGTTTCATAGTTTAACAGTTTCTTTAGCTTGTCTTTGTAATTGTTTCTTTATAGCGCTCTCTCTCTCTCTCTCTCTCTGTGTGTTTGTGTGTGTTCTCTTACGGACTAAGGGCCCGAACAGACAGGCCAAAATAAAGCTGCTTTGAGTCACTTTGGAGGTATGCTGTTTAAATGACGCACACATCTTAAGAGGCCAGAAGCTGCGCCAAAGACTGGAGTATGGCTTTGATGCGGCTTCTGGCCTCTTAGGATGCATGCATCATTTAAACAGCATACCTCCAAAGTGACCCGAAGTGGCTTTATTTTGGCCTGTCTGTTCAGACCCTAAGTTCTCACAGAACCTTTATTAAACTTTTGTATCATACAGCCTTTCTGGTTATCTGTGACTTCACTAGTCTCCAAGCACTATGTCACCTGCAGGACACTATAACAATATAATTATTGTAATCTTCGTCCTTTTCTTTGGTACCTAAAACACTTTCTTACTGCCCTGATGGCCATCTAACCTAGCCTTGATGGCTCTTCACCCTTCAGGGCACACTAAACATCAACCAATTTTCAAACCTGCTTCTCCCTTTTATATACTCATTTCTGGGAGCAGCCCCCACCTTTTCCAGGCTTCGCTTCCATTGACTAGTGCCAGGGCTCTAATCTGACTGTTATCTCCACAAGGTCTCACCAGGAAAAAAAATGCTAAGGAGAAGGTTCAGACTCTTTTTCTTGATATCCTTTTCTTTTAAATGTAGGTTTTGTTTTATTTTGTTGATGTTTCTAAAAATGTCTAATAATGGTTTGAGCTTCTAGGTCCAGACTGAAATAGTGTAGCCTAGAAATGGGTTCCCTTTTTATCTATACTTTGAGTAAATTTGTCCCAAGACAAATGCTGTGTTGAATGCTATCCAGATTCATGAAAATAGATTAAGAAGTAGTTTTTTGTGGGTTTTTCGGGCTATGTGGCCATGTTCTAGAAGAGTTTCTTCCTGACATTTCACCAGCATCTGTGGCTGGCATCTTCAGAGAATGCTTGCCTGGAAAGGACTTGGGTATATATATTGTGTGACCTGGAAAGGCAGGAGTGATTTGCATGTGGATTGTTCTATTGCTAATGGCAGGCCTCAGGGTGAGAGGGTCTGCAAAAGAGGATTTGTGTCTGCTTGATAGTGCTCATTGTCTGCTGGGAGATTTCTCATTTGCATTTGTTGAGTCTTTATCTTGCTATCTTTCAGGACTGGTAGCTAAACTTGTTTACTTTAAGGGTTTCCTCTTTTCTGTTGAAATTGTCCAGGTGTCTGAGGCCTGCCATTAGCAAGAAAACAATACACATGCAAATCACTCCTGCCTTTCCAGGTCACTCAATATATATACCCAAGTATATATAGTAAGTATAGTAAGTAAATATAAGTATATATTTCCAGGCAAGCATTCTCTGAAGATGCCAGCCACAGATGCTTGTGAAATGTCAGGAAGAAACTCTTCTAGAACATGGCCACATAGCCCAAAAAATCTATGAATGCTGGCCATGAAAGCCTTCGACTTCACATAGATTGAGAAAGTTTTGTCCTCTAAGTGCTGTTGGACTGGAACACCCATCATTGCTAACTTTTGGCTGTGCCAGCTACAGATGATAGGAGTTGCAGTCCAAAAATAACTGGAGAGATAAGGTTTTACTCCTCTGCATTAAAATTAATGTTATTCTTTTAATAACTTTTTAGGATGTAGGTTGCATCTATACCAGTGGTTCTCAACCTTTCTAATGCCGTGACCCTTTAATACAGTTCCTCATGTTGTGGTGACCCCCAACCATAAAATTGCAGTATCTTGGTTCCTAAGACCATCGGAAATGTTTTCCGATGGTCTTAGGTGACCCCTGTGAAAGTGTTGTTCGACCCCCAAAGGAGTTGTGACCCATAGGTTGGAAACCACTGATCTATACACAGAGGAAACATTTTACATGGGAAAACATAAAGTTGGATTAAAATTTAGTCATAGTTTGAGAAACCCTTTTATGATCATAACTATAAATTCCATTGATTCCAATAGGTCTACTGTAAGATTGAGTCTAGCTCCAACATAGTATTTTCTATATCAAATTGTTTACTAAAACTAAAGTGAATTCTGCAGGGAAATGATAAAGGAATGCTATGGCAAAAACGAATATCCTGTTGACTATTGGGGTAAATTATTTTATGTTCTGAAAAGGACTGTGTATGACTTGCTGTTTTATGTATGTTTTACTCTCTTGAAGTGGGCTTAATTCAACTCACAACCAAATGAATATGTGAATGAGGATACAGTTTTTCTGCATTGTGTTGCTTTGACTGGGATGTATATTCAAACATGTGTTGGGATCTTGCTGGTTGAGTCAGATCAGGGCTTTCAGCCTGCCGTTGTATAATAAGTATAGTACAAAAGCATGATTTAGATATCTATAACATGCTTAGGATGGTTCCTCCTCTTAACATCCTGAAATGTTTTATTGTGAATTCATATCTAAGCCACTTCTTGTATTTTTCAGATTTTTTTACTTGTTCTCTTTCATGTGTGACAATGGTAATTTTTTTAAAAACAATATCACAGGTATCTATCTAAATAGCACTTGATATGTGTGTACTGTTGTATGTTGCAGGATATTTATTTTTGTGCCTGGATGATTTTAAAATAAGCTGTTGGTATATTTATCAGGAATGCATGAGTATTTAATGAAAACAATACATCACTTTTCTGTATGTGGTTATATCTCTGAGTTTTCAGAGTTTACTTGATTTGTTTTCCTCATCCTTTCCAGTAGACATGGTCATTGAATAAAACCATGTCGACACATTATGCTGTGTCTCTCCATGATGTGCCCAAACTGAGGAAGAATCCTGGAGGACTCTAAAGTTCAACTTTCAAATAATATTTTTAGAGGTCTAATAACCCCATTTTTAGATTTGCTCATGAAATACATGGCACTAATAGCACTACTAGTACTAGTGGTGGTGATGGCAGTTCTTCTGCTACTAACACTAGCACTACTATAGTACTCAATGGTACTCAGTACTATCAGTACTTCAATGCTGCAGTTTAGTATTTGTCATTTTCATCTGATCAAGGTTTATGTGCTTCTCCAGTGTCTGGCATGGCTCATGGACTACATGCTTGTAAAATTTCTAAGGTTAAATACAGAAAACTTAGAAGTTCTGATGAACATCAGTATTGCAAAAAGGTATCTGGATCTCCATATACAGGCCAGAGTCTATGTTAAGGCCAGGTTAGGTAATGTTTGAGCTCCAGCTAGCACCTTGGATAGCGCCAAAGTGAAGGCCATGCTGAAGCAGACTCAGTTTCAACAGCAGACAAGCCTGGACCAAACTGGGCTTCAGGTCAGCCTGCTGTTAGCTTTGAACAAGCTCATCACAGTCTCTTAAAGCTTGCCTCTTCTGAAGCCCTTGACTAGCTAGGATGAGACTTAAGAGTCGGGTAGGAAGAAGCTTAGCTGTCTGAAGTTTTGAAAGACAAAGGTGGGGAAGGGGGAGAAAAGCAACTTCAAACAGCTAAGCTTCTTCCTACCTGACCCTTAAGTCTCACCATAGCTAGTCTTCCCCCATGTCACAATGTTAATAGGTTCATCAGGGTCACCATAAGTTGGAAATGACTAGAAGGCACACAACAACAAGTGTATAGCTGCTACAAATAAAGCAACTTTAAAGTTGGGCATAATTTGAAAGAGAAACAAAAATAAACCTGCTGATACTATTCTGCTGTTCTATAGATTTATAGTGCACTGGGAATACTGTGCACAGTTCTGGTTACTGTATTTCAGAAATGATACTGCTGATCTTGAAAAGGTGCAAGAAAGGCAATAAGAACAGCCAAGTGACTAAATTAACCCTCCTATGAGGAAAGGTAACATTAAGAAAAGTAACAACAGGCAACTAAGATGAGGAACCATAAAGGTGTATGAAATTATGCATAGTGTGGAGAAGACAGAGATCATTCTGTCTTACAATTCGAGATCATTCAATGAAGCTGAGCCATGGGTGATTCAGGGGAGTTCAAAAGCAGAACTTTTTTCATTTAACAATGTGTCCCAAGTAGTAGCTATGGACTGCTAGCTTGGATAGCTTTGAAAGGGGATTGGGCTGATTTATGGAGGGTGGGGGTTATCAGTAGCTATGTACTCCCTCCAATATCGGAAATATCATGCTTCTTTATATCAGTTGTGGGCAAAGAGGGCAAGTAGTAGACCACTTTTTAAATAGAATGATGGAATATATGGGCATTTGGTCTAATCCAGCAGGGGTTGTTTTACATTATAAATCAGTACTTTGTGCAGTAAAAGAGTGATTTAACTCTGTAGAAGACAGTTTCATGTTTTATAGGATGTTATTTACAAGGCTGTTTGATATGGGAACTGGCATTTTCCCCTAATGTTGTCAGAACTAGTACCATATTTGTGTCCATTGGTTACATTTGTTTCTTCCTTTCCTTGAAACTCACTGTGGACAGACAGTTCATGGTCCAGCACTGGTCCACAGATCACCACTTCGAATAGAACTGTTATAGAGAAAGCTGTGGTGTTTTCTCATGAAGTGGTTGAAGTAATAA
The DNA here is from genome assembly GCF_019175285.1 of Sceloporus undulatus. Classification (NCBI taxonomy): domain Eukaryota; kingdom Metazoa; phylum Chordata; class Lepidosauria; order Squamata; family Phrynosomatidae; genus Sceloporus; species Sceloporus undulatus. The sequence continues at coordinate 231,219,683 of NC_056524.1, read as the reverse complement.
GAGAATGCCATCAAGATGAAGTATAAAAAGCTCCAGCCTTAGAGTTCTTATTGAAAAGGTGCTGGGCCTCTTCTGCCAGAAAGATTTTGAATCATGATCCATCCCTTGACCAATATTGGACTATGTAAAGAAGAATGGTTTTGAACACAGGCAGAGGTACTCCACAATAATGGGGGTACTGGATACAACTTGCATGTAAGGGAAACCTATCATTTCCCAGAAATTATTCCCAGTTAACACAGAGGTGTCAAATCAATTAAAAGAAATGTTGGAGATGCTAATTCTATGGTATCCTGTACAGTTTATAGGAAGTCAAAGACAGGGATGAGGTTTTAAAATATTTAAATCTAGTTGTTAATAACTTCTAATAATTAAACTACTTAGCAAGTTTCAGATTGTTTAAATTATCCCTCACTGTTTAAAATTTAAATTGTTTTGGATTTTAGCTGCAATCCTGTGATACAGGGTGAGCTATAGCACTCCCTACAACTCAAGTGAGCTATAAATGGCCAAGAATGGCTTTTGTAGACTTAAAATAAGTCATAGAGGGGACTCATGCACCCATCCAGATGTGGCTGGATCACTACTTCCAGCAGCCCTACCTATCACACCCAGTGATGAAGTGTGGTGAGAGTTGCTGCTCAACAAGATCTGGAGGACCACATGATTGTTACCTCTCCTGTGAATCACTGAGAAATAATAATGTAGTCAAACGTAATTTTATTTATGTGTTTTTCCAATATTCATATCCTACACACAGTAGCACAAAGATGTTGCAGAAATGTAATTCTGTAGTTAGTTTAATGGAACAACAAAATCAGGCAACGCTGTGATGTTCACCCAGGTTCATGAAAACTCTTATTATGACTCTCATTTTATCCAGTTTACTTTTAAAAATATTTACATATTGCCTAACTATTAATGCCACTCCTTGGGATGGTTTACAAATATGTATTTAAAAGAACTGACAGGAATTTCACAAATATTACCATATAAGCAAGCGTAATGATCAAAACAGAATCAAGATATAAAACTATTATCATGTTAAGATATTAAAATGAAGTTAAGAACCAGCAACAAAACATAAGGCAGAAACACTAGCAAGAAAATCAAGGTCTGAATGGCTACTGGAAGAAGTAGTTCTTGGAGTGATGGCTGCTGATTCCCAAGCCAGTGGCATGGCCAATCTGCTCCAGATTTTAGACAGGGTTTGAAGGAGCTATCCAAGGTACTGAAGTTCTTTGCATGAATAAAGTTCAAAACCTTGGCTCCTGGATTAAAAGGTGGCGTATCTGGAATAGCAGAGGTACAAGAGTGTTGAGGCCTCAATATACCTGCAGCTTTAAAGGGTGCTGCCTCAGCCATTCTCAGAGAACAACCTGCCTGTCTGTGCAGCAAATAGTAGTCACCTGCTGGAAGCAACACCTACCTCCCACTCTGTAGAAAAGACTCCCAAACTAGCTCCAAGGCTGCTGCCACACTGCAGAAATGAAGTAGTTTGATGCCACGTTAACTTCCATGACTAAATGCTATGGAATTCTGTAATTTGTAGTTGGATGGGGCACTAGAGCTCTCTGACAGGGAAGGCTAAATGTCTCACAAAACTACCCATCCTAGCATTCTATAGCATTGAGTCTTGACAAGTGAAGTACTATCAAACTGCTTTATTTCTGTGGTGTTGATACACCAAAAGCCTCTGCCCTGTTTTCTGTATCCTTGGAAGTGGGCCCTGGCCACTATTTTGTGGGTCCCTCTGCTTATCTTGGGTTTCCTTACTACTGACTGATCCCTGGGCTTCTTGACCTCTGCACTGCTAACTCCCCGTGGCTTCTTTCCTCCCCCAATGAATTACAACATGGAGTGGAGTCATGGCCACACTGACAGGTTAGTCACTATCTGCCACTGGTTCTTGGACTCAACTACAGGTGGCAAATTATTTGGTCTCCAGCTTCTTTTTCTTCTTTAGAAAGGCAGGTGAATATATTTAACACTTTGACGTATATTTATAAACTGTTAAAGCAGGCAAGTTGAATGATATCCAGAGGTTTAGGAAGTTGGGAAAACTCACTTTTTATGTGCATCCATACACCTTTTACAAACTCGTGGCTCCATCCTATAGAATCCTGGTCATTTGTAGCAGGGTAAGATAGGCCCAAAACACACTAGTTTGAGACCGCTTTAACTGCCCTGGCTCAGTGCTAGAGAATCCTGGGAAGTGTAGTTTATTGTGGCACCAGAATGCTCTTGACAGAGAAGACACCAAACCAGGGCAATGAAAGCGCTCTCGACCCGGGTTATTTCTGCGGTGCGGATGCGAACGAAGTAAAAGAGGCTGTTCCATGGGGCTTCAGTGGCCGCAGAGGAGCCTGATCGGAGAGCTCTGCCTGGAGGAGCCCCAACCGAGAAGATGAGGACCTCGCAAAGCCTGGTTTCCCCAAAGAGAGGAGGACATTGCGGGGAAGGAAGGAAGGAAAAAAACAAACTACAATTCCCAGAGCGCTACAGCTCAACGCTGTGGAACTATGGGAATTGAAGTTTGTGGAAGGAAGGAAGGAAGGAGGTCCAGGCGTCTCCCCATCCAGGAGGGCTGTATCCCTTGGGACTGAGGCCGGGGCCTCCCTGAGAGGAGAGTCGGGAGGGCTGCCAGGGAGGATGGCCGCCGCCCAGCAGGAGGAGCAGCTCCTGGAGGCGGAGGAGGGAGGGAGGGAGGCGGCGACCCTCTGGAGCAAGGAGAGGGAGGCGGAGGCGAGGCAGGGTCCGAGGCCGGAGGGAGGGAGGGCTGAAGAAGAAGAAGAAGCCGAGGCCGGGAAGGAAGGCGGAGAGGAGGAGGAGGAGGAGGCCCCGGAGTGGCGCATCTGCTACAACGCCTTCGATGCCGAGGGCCGGGCGCCCCAAGGGCTCTCTTGCCTCCACACCTTCTGCCTCCGCTGCCTGAGCCAAATGGCCCGGCACCAGGTCTCCGGAGGGGCGGCAGGGGAGGCCCTGTCCCTGTCCTGCCCGCTCTGCCGGCACTGGACGCCTCTCCCGGAGGGCAGCGCCCGCCTCCTGCCCCTCGACGCCCGGCTCCTCGGGGGCTTCCCCACTGAGTTGCTGCAGGAGCCCTGGGCCTCGAGGGCGGGAGGTGCCCTCTCCTGGAGCGCCCCCTTCTGGCCCAGGCGAGGAGCAGCAGGAGCGGGACCCAGAGCCCGAGGCAACAGGGGCGCCCCGTCCGTTGCGTCTGCCTGCTCTTCTTCACCTTCTTCTCGCTGATGGTGGCCTCCATCACGAGGCCCCTTTTCCTCAACTACAGCGGATGGGTGGAGCTCTTCATGGTCTCCCTCTTCCTGGTGGTGGCCCTCGCCCTGGCCCTCTTCCCCATCATGCCTTACCTCCTCCGCAGCCCGCAATACAGGACCCTCACCGCCGCCTTCCTGGCCAGGGAAAGGCCCCCTGGGCCCCCTTTGAGACCTCCTTTGAGACCCATGGCCAGGACCAGCAGCCCTTCCTCCTTGGTCCAAGGCAGAAGGCCCTCCATGGGGTCCCACAAGTGAACACCTTCAACGTCCTTATCAATGACTTGCATGACAGAGTTGGGGCATACTTCTCAAATGTGCAGATGACACCAAACTAGGAAGAGTAGTTAATACCCCAGAGGACAGGATCAAGATTGAAAATGACCTGAATAGATTAGAAAGCTGGGCCAACGCTAACAAAATAAAATTCAACATGGAGAAATGTAAGTTACTGCACTTAGGGCAGAAAAAAATGCATAGGATGGGGGACACCTGGCTGAACATGTGAAAGGGATCTAGGAATCCAAGTAGACCAGAAGTTGAACATGAGTGAACAGCTTGATAAAGCAGCCTAGATCAAGAGAAGTCTTAGTGCCACTCTATTCTGCTCTGGTCAGGCCCCACCTGGAATATTCTGTCTAGTTCTAGGCACCACAATTCAAGAAACTGGAGCGTATCCAAAGGAGAGCGACTAAAATGGTGAAAGGTCTGGAAACCATGCCCTATGAGGAACGACTTAGGGAGCTGTTTAGCCTGGAGAAGAGAAGGTTAAGAGGTGATATGATAGCCCTGTTTAAATATTTGAAGGGATGTCACATTGAGGAGGGAGCAAGCTTGTTTTCTGCTGCTCCAGAGAACAGGATCCAGAACAATGGATGCAAACTACAAGAAAAGAGATTCCACCTCAGCATTAGGAGGAACTTCCTGAGAGTAAGGGCTGTTCGACAGTGGAACACACTCCCTCGGAGTGTAGTGGAGTCTCCTTCCTTGGAGGTCTTTAAACAGAGGCTGGGTGGCCATCTGTCAGGAATGCTTTGATTGAGATTTCCTGCATGTCAGAATGGGGTTGGACTGGATGGCCCTTGGGGTCTCTTCCAACTTTCCGATTCTATGATTCTCCTCCAGGCCAGCAGGAAAGGCTTCCCACTCTGGAGGGCTCTACCCTTTGGACTGGATGGTGAAAAGGCAAAGGACCCTGGCCAGAAAAGAGGCGGTGGACAGTCGTAGTATTATTGCAGATGTTCCTGGGGCTTGTTCCCATTCGCCTATAAAGCAGATCATAATGTGAATTTAGGGGGAAAGCCAAGCTAGCGAGCCCAAGAAGTGCATGAAAGTTCAGCAAATTTTATTAGCCGGCTGGCTTCAGAGGAATATTTTCCAGAGGTCTGATCAGCAGGTGACATACCCTTTTATAGGGATTCAAACAAAGAACGTCCAAGCTAGACATCAAGTGGTATATGGAATTGAACATAGGAACCCCTCATCCACTCATTTCAGACCTCAATATAGGATGGATTGCCACCTTTTTATTCTACCACCCAGGCCTCCTGTGGCTTTCAGGTTGGGACAGCAGATAGGAATGGGTAATTGCTTCCTGATAGGCCAGCTGTTTTGCATGCAGGTCTAGGATCAGTGCCTGTCATCTCTAGTTGAAACAGGGGAAGCCTCTGCCGAAGATCTTTGAGATCCCTTCCAGAGACCTTGCCCATTGAGGGGGTGACAGAGCTGTGGCTTGACTCAGCAGAAGCCAGCTTCATGAATTTATAGGGAGAAGCTGTGGTGAAGAATTAGAGTCCTGGCAGTTCCTTCTGAGCTGTTATTCAGTCCTCAGATGTGTAAAGAAGAGTGTTTCTGAGCATATAAAGAAACACTGACTACTGTATAAAATTATGCTTTCTCATTGCTGTATGGGGACATAGGCAGCATCCACATTGTAGAAGTAATCTGTTTTGACACCGCTTTAACTGCCGTGGCTCAATGCTGTGTAATTCTGAGAACTGTAGTTTGTTTTGGCATCAGAGTTCATGAAAACAAACTACAGTTCTCAGAATTACACAGCATTGAGCCATGGCAGTTAAAGTGGTGTCAAAACAGACCATTTCTACAGTGTGACTGGATTCCTAGTCCCGGTGTGCATCAGAGCCTAGGGAGACTAGAGAAAGCCCTGGCATCTTTCAGAAATTATGTCCTATCCCCCAGTTGACATGGAGTTGTCCTGTCAGTTTTTAAAGACAATGGAGCGATCTAGTGCTTATTCTGTGATATCCTGTGCACTTTGTAGTAAGTCAGCTCCAGAGTAAGTGATGTGTGTTTGTAAATTAAATGTTGGATAATACTGAGGGAACATGTATTACTGAATGTACTGGTTTAGAGTACGGACGTACCTTTCCATTGGATGTTATAGGGCTTAAAGACTTTTTTTTAATCTGAGCCATACAGAACATTTCATTATCAAGTATATCTGCATAATTATTCCCATCTATCTTTGTCTTAACAGATCTTATGATTGAATATTGTCTTGTATTTTGTTACTCCAGTGTGTCAGAAATAAAGTTCATTTTATAATAACAAATTGGTTGCCTCCTGTGATGTATAGATGTATACTTTTATCGCTCCTTTCCCCTCACTCTTAGGGGCAGCTGGCATTCTTATTTCTACTTAGGAAGGACATGCTTGTCTACTCTGCCTAAAGTCTTATTAAGTTCAATGAGACTTACTCCAAGGTAAGTCGGCACAGTATTGGTTGTTGTTGTTGTTGTTGCTGTGTGCCTTCAAATTATTTCTGACTTATGACACCCCTAAGGTGAATTTATCATGGGGTTTTCTTGGCAAGATTTGTTCAGAGGAGGTTTGCCATTGTCTTCCCCAGAGGCTGAGAGTATGTGATTTCCCCAAGGTCATCCAGTGGGTTTCATGGCCGAGCAGGGAATCAAACTTTGATCTCCAGAGTCATAGTCCAACACTCAAATTACTAACCACACTTCCTCCTCCTGCATAGGATTGTAGCTTTAATAAAATCAGCATTCATAGATTTTCATAAGTACCTATAGCACACTAATTATACTTGAGTAGAACAGAGTGAAATCATAGAATCATAGAGTCATAGAGTTGGAAGAGACTGCCAGGGCCATCCAGTCCAACCCCCTGCCATGCAGGAACTCACAGTCAAAGCATTACAGGTATATCTCAGTTAACAAAGTAAGCTTTGGTTCTTTAAGAGAAACTTTGGTACCAGAGGGTAAAATAGAGCAGAAAGACTAGGGATAGGTTCCTACACCACAAAAAATAAGTGCAGCCCAACACACTTCAGAAAACCTGTTAAGTCAGGTGAGTTTTGCATAAATAAAAACATTTTGACTCTTCTAGAAATCACAGGGGAGCTTCTTTCAAAATACACCCCAAGATGATGTTTTCCTTTCAACGGCCTCCATGTATGATTTTGGTGTTGACCTTTATAGATCTATGCTTTTTCAATATGCTAGGGTAGCTAGCGGGGCAGGATAATCTGCTTTCCCCTTTTCTTTTGGTTTTGCTCATCACACATGTTCAGGCTGCATCCACAGTGCAGAAATAATCCAGCGTGACACCACTTTAACTGCCATGGCTCAATGCTATGGAATTCTGGGATTTGTAGTTTGGTGAGATATTTAGCCTTCTCTGTCAGAGAGCTCTGATGCCACAACAAACTACAAATCCCAGAATTCCATAGCATTGAGCCTCGGTAGTTAAAGTGGTGTCAAACTGGATTTTTTCCACATTGCGAATGCAATTGCAGTAAGTAATTCTGGAGGCAGCTGTTTACCTTGCCTCAAATCACCTAGACAAGAATCCCATCCTTTCCCAGGTCAAACTTTATTGTCTTGTTTCCTGCAGGTGTACTGGTGCAACCCAGCACAGGTCTGTCTTTCTTCAGCCCTACATCATTGTCCCAGTGCGAATGCTGCAAAAAAAACAGACAAAACAACCCAAAACCTTCCAGCTAGACAGAAGACAAGAAAGGGAAGCTAGGTTGGGCTGCTGTAAAAATTCTTTGTAAAAAGGAGTTTCTTTCTCAGAGGCTTTCTTAACTGAGGTATACTTGTACTTTCAATAATTATTTTAACAGTCCAGTATTTAATTAAACTTGAGCACTTAAAGGTTATAAACTTAATCTTTGCACACACACCCCATAGACTTTTCAGGCAATACATTCTATTTTATCTTTCTGCAGTAAGATTATATATATATATATATATATATATATATCCTCTCTCTGACTCACATGTTAGTTCACAACATGCTGCAGTAACCAAATCCAAGTGTGCACAGGATGGCATCCACTGTTTTATTATTTTATTTCCTTTGAGCACCATGTGCATTTGATAGTGATTTATAAAGATAATAATACATAATTATAATAATAGTACACCAAAACTCACTCAAAATTCCCAGACCCAAATCTTCATTTATGCTGATAGATTAAAGGGCAGGTTTTCATCCCATAATTATTTCCTGTAGGCCATAGATTTTTCTTTTACTACAATACAGTAATTACTAGAATTAGAGAAGCTGGTTTGCCCTCCAGTTAACCACATTTTCATAATAATAATACTTGTAATGAATAATGACTCTGAAAGTGTTAAAATGATTGCAGATCCTGCCCTCCCACAATATCTTTCAGCTTGCTCTATGTTTTGATAACATGTTGAATTAATTTACTTATCTCTATGATATTATCATTTTCCCACATGAGAATATTTCATTAATAAGTCGTGAGTAGAAGTAAAACCAGCACTCAATCTAGATTTGAACTTTGTCCATATCTGATATGTAGTCTGGTCTACCACATTTTACCCTTAAGTCTTCATTGTATGGCTGATTTTAACACTGCTTCTCTGTGTTTTTAACTATCTTTTAATTGATGACTGCAAATCATACTGGCATTTTGAAATGAAAGGCTGAATAGAATTGTTCTAAATAAATGGAAATATTTCAGATAGCTATCCTACTACCTGAGAACAATTACACTGAAAGTGCTGGGCAAACTAATTTGAACAATTATAGCTAGGACTACACTGTTTTATAGCACATATTTTTTAAAAAGAAGCAAACATGCTCCCTTTTCTAGTATTAATAATCATGTTCATTTTACATATTTCATCATGGGCATGTTATCATATAGTTTGATTTCAGAGAATGCAAGATCTCCTTATTTGCCAGCTGCTAATCTAGAGGATGTGGTGGATTGGAGATTTATTTTATATCTCACCATCGTTATATTAGAAATTATGTTATATATGTAAGGAGGGAGGGGAGGGGGACTTAATTGTATTGTATGAATTTATTAGAGTTGTATTGTTTTTTATTTGTGTTTTGGATTTTATTCCTGTATTATTGTATTGTATCTTACTGTGATTGTAAGCCACCTCGATCCTATGGGAAGAGGCTGGATATAAATAAAAAATTATTATTATTGTTATTAGTGGTTAAGACACCATTTCTGACTATCAGTCGGAAAGTTGGCAGTTCAAGACCTAAGTGCTGCATAATGGGGTGAGCTCCTGTCACTAGTTCCAGCTTCTGCCAACCTAACAGTTCAAAAGCATGCAAATACAAGTAGATGAACAGGTACCACATTGGTGAGAAGGTAAGAGCATTCGGTGCAGTCATGCTGGCCACATAACCACCAGAGCAGTCCTCGGACAACACTGGCTCTTTGGCTTAGTAACAGAGATGAGCACCGTCCCCTACAGTCAGTTACAACTAAACCTTCATGTCAAGGGACTACCTTTACCTTTAGTCTAGGTTGCCTTTTTAGTGACTCTTTCAAATATACACTCAAGCACTGATGTAAGATATATATTGATATATATATTATTTCTCAGTAATTGCACATTACTCAGTGTTATTTAGTGTATGATGTTCAATTTTATAGTGGATATTCTTTCTGTTTGTCTGGTGCTGGACAAGTTGGACAGATCTATTTTAACAACACAAATAATTTTAATGAGTCATTTAATTTATGTTCATTAAATTGTTAAATTATTAAATTTATATATTGTTAAATTAAATTATTCATTCAATCTTTCTGAGGACTATTTTGAAACTGTTATCTTTTATTCTTAGGTTAATACCAAACCATTCACTTTTATTTAATCTTAGATGCGGCAATCTAATAGAATAAAGCTTTATGAGAGCTCATTTTTAAGCCCAGTAGCCCAACTTGGCTGCAAATTCTGTGGTCCTCCACAGGTTGTTGAACTGCAGCTTCCAGCTGCCAATGGTAGGGAATGTATTGACATGTCGAAAACCACACAGTTCTGACCCCATAACCTAAATCTAGTCGTAAAATTCAAACAAAACAGTTCCGTTCAATAAATGGGCACTTGGTAAATCATCACTTGTGTAAGAGCTGTATTGATTCAATGAGTGTATTCTAGTTGGGACTAAACATTAGATTAAGGCCAATTTTTTTTTCTTTAAAAAAATATGAGTAGTTAGGATTATTTAACATATAGCAATATGTTCAGGACACACTAATCTTATTATCTACATTCTCAAATAGCAGTAGGTAATAGTTTTATTAACAAAGTAAAGAAAATGTAGAAATAATTTGATATTTAAATAGGACTCAAAGCAGTTTAAACCAAACAGATGCACTGCTAAAATTATTTACAAAGTTTCTGGACATAGGCTGATAATAACTCATACTAATTTATTCACTCAATTCAAAGCCTACTCCAAAGACTACAAATGTTGGAAGCAAACTCAATTTGATCAAATACTTTTTCAGCATTTAAAAGTATAATTATTCCTTAAATTCTGAACTATGGACCGGAAAAGACGGGCAGAAAAACATGTATTGACCCTAGTTTTTCCAAAGGTGGGTCAGATCCCACTGTCCACATGACAGGCCAAATACACATGGCCTGACTGCATGGAGAGTGTCAAGTTGCACCACTGGGTAATTTTTTTGTTGCCTTCCCACCATGCATGCGCACCCATTTCACAAACTCACCACCTGCAGCCTCTAATTACCTCTCATGTCTGCCCAGATGTCATCCCACTGCATGACCGCCCCTTTCATTAGCCACACAGTGCATATGCAATGATCTGCTGGTACAAGGCATCGGTGCATCAGTGTGCAAGTGGTACATCAAGCACAATAATGGAGTCCCCCCGCCATATGCCCCCTTCACTCCCTTTATGTATATTGTAGTTAAGTCCATTCGAGTTGTCACACTTTCACTTCTTTGCTTTTCCACAGTCCTGCACTCATGTTGGGGTGTTTATATGCAGGCACAAAGATGTGCTTTTTCCAGGCTAAGACAGAGTATCCTGACTTCTTTTGGCTCTGGTTTTAGTGCTGGAGTGCAGCTTCGTTTCACTTTCCATTTGCATTGGAAGTGTGCGTCATATAAATGCCCCACTTTCCACTTTATTTTGCCCATCTGTTTCATCCCTATGATTATGGGATTAAGTAGTGTTATATTAAATAGTAAATGTCTGTTTTTTAAATGACCAATCATATTTGATGTCCCTGTGCAAATCCTTATGCCTTGAATTATCTCGGAACCAAGACTGATGTCCATATATATCAAGTCTTGATACTGACATAATACTGACCTGTCCAATTTGACTTCAGAGAGATTCCTATTTTATCCTCCAGTCACTGTCATTTTAGCCTCTTTCTGCATTGTAAGCATTTTTTTTTTGTTGGTGCATAATTTGCTAAATAGGTTGGCCAAAGATGCTGGTCATAGAAGCCATTTCTCATTTTATAATATTACCTTCACCACATATCCTACCACAGATTTGCCGTTTCTTTGTCCATGGATGTTCCTTCCATTGGGCCTGTGTGAAGAGCAGAAGAGCCTAATATTGCCTGAAACAGTGTAGAAGGAATTGCACTAAAATGTTGAAGAATATAATTAAAAGCAAAATTCAACAACAGTATTTGCACCTGGCAACAGTACGGAGGAATAAAACAGTTTGTCCAGATGTATACTGTGAGTTAATCTGAGAACTAGATTCCTGTTTTCTATTCTTCAGACCTGAATTGTTAATCTGTTGATCATTTACTTATGTACTAGCTGAACTGTGTCCATCCCTCAACCTTTTAAAAGAGCCCCCTTTTTCCTGATCCCCTTTTAATCTTAGGAATTATACCAGCAGTAGCTTAGAGAGCCCCCCTACCATTTTTTCATTTGCCTTATCCTCAGGAATCTTGGAAACAGTGCCTTAGTCCTTTTTTTGTAGCCGGGGGGGGGGGGGGGGGGGAGAGGTCTGCTCCAGGAATTTTAGCATCAGTGTCAGTGAGACTTCTCCTCTTTTCTAGTCCTTTAAAAGTTATTTCCAGATGACATATGGCTGGCCCCATTTTTTAACTTCTAGTGAACCTCCATTTGAATTTTGATTTTTTGTTTTACTTGAAACTGGATATTGAAATTTGTAAAACACTTTATATAGATGGTGACCATTGAGACTCTTGGCCATTGGTAGCTTTACTGCCTGGTTTGTCCAGTCCATTTTAAAATCCATCCACACTGCAGGCCACAGCTATGCTTTGCAGAAGTGAATTTGACAGATTAACTATTCCATGTTCCAACCATGAACTATGTGGCCATGAACCCAGTTTTAGCATTATGAAAGGAGTACCTAGTTACCTAAGGCTCTGAGAAAAATATTTCCATAGCCACTTTCTTCACAGTCCATATAGTGTTATACATCATATTATTTGCTTTTATCACATCTTCCCTTGTCTTGCTTGAAAAGCTAAGAATCTCCGAATGCTGTACACACACACACACACACACACACACACACTGTGTGAGTGTGTGTACTGAATGTGAAAGGAAGGTGAAATGATTCCACACATGTATAACTTGAGTAATTTTTTAAAAAAAGACTTGAAAGCAACAATACAAAGAAGAAAGTCCATCTGTTCTCTTGCCAGTCCATCAAATGTGCAGCCCATGTAAGACCAGTATCACACACTGTCTGTTACACCTTCTATTACATCAGCAAACTGTCAGCTAATGTGATTGACCACTGAGTGCTCCTTAGACAAACTGCTTTTTTTGGAACTACAAGATTTAGAATCACTGTGGCTACTGGCTATCCTGGCTAATGGATTGTGGCGTAAAGTCCAATGTACTGCCATTGATAACACTCTTCAGACAGGGGATGTGATAATTGACATGTAAATATAGTTTCTATCTAATTTAAAATAACCATTTTTAATAAAGTGTGCATGTATCTATTGGTTGAGAGGTATTAGGATGGCCTTCTGAATTGTTGAAACACAAATATACACTTTCACCGAACAGAATATATGGTCTCCTGGGATTCTTTTCCTGCAGTAAACTGAGAGAGAGTTGCCTTCCAATGGGATTTAAAAATCACAAATGGGAGCCAAGATGAGGGAATTGCCTCAAGAAGGAGAAAGCCCAGCAGCCGTGTAGATTACACAGTTAATCCTCTAAAAATATGCCCTGTCCTTTAAAAGGCAGAAGGGAGAGGGGACTGAAATCATGACTCTTTCTGGGGTCAAAGGGAATTTGGTGATGAGGCCAAAATTTCACGCTTTCTCAACAGGAGAAAATGAATATAATTCTCCTAACAAAGTATTATTGTCATACTACTAGTGCCCTACTACTAGTAGTTTCATTAGTAACAGTAAATTCTAAAATTCCTTTTCTTATGGTAAGCTTGGAGGCTTAAATACACTCCAAGGAACCCATGGGCTTTCTTTGCAAATGTGATGAGAACTAGAATTCCAAACTGTTATTTTCCCTTTGAAGAGAACTATTACAGCCAGTATAATATAGGCAGAATTTCTTTGCTTTTCTCAACTGTGCTACCACTTCAAAACAAACACAAGGAAAGGCCTTTACTTAAAATGAATTCACAGTTCTGTGGCATTCAAAATAAAATGTGGTAATGAATGCTAAAGTAGCACCTTTCATCAATTAAACAACAAAATAATTCATCCAGCAGATTGGAAAATTCAAATAACATACAGCTGTAATTTCTGGTTTCTTCTTACATTTCTTGTTTAAAGAAATAAAAATTGAATGAAATTAAAGAATAAGAATATATTCTTATATACAGTCCTAAACACCATTAACTTGTAAGACATAAAGTAGGCCTCTCAGGGGTTTCGCCATAGAAATAAGGGCTGAAAAAATGGCAATGTTCCTACAGTTCTCAAGGAAGATGAATTTGTTGCCTCTTTCCCAAATTGTTTAAAGTCTCCTATACCTTAAAAAGAGAGAGAGAGAGAGAAAGAAAAAAAGAAAGAAAGAGGAAATGACCAACCAGTCAATTTCTGCTTCTAAAATAGACTTTTCCTGACCTGAAGCAGGTTCAGAAGGAATCACCTGTAAAATGGCAAATTGCCCATACCATCTAGGGTGCTATTTGCTATTTTGGGTGCAATTATTTTGTAATGAAGGGCTCAGGTGTGTGGTCTGCTGAGGTGTAAGCAAGGATTAAATTACTCTCGGATGCCCAGAAATTTCTGTACAGTGTTAGAAACTCTCTGATTTCTAAAGAAAGAAAGGTCAGATGCTATAGCATTTAAAATTTGTTTTTATCTACCATCTTTTAATTTGATGAGTTTTAGGTTTGGATCTACGATCTGCCCTCTGTGGCTGGAGGACTCTGTCTACAGGAGGTGCTTCTGATTTGAGAGACATATTCCTGCTTCTACACCACAGTTTACTCCCTTTCTGCAGGGTTCCTCCTCTCCTAACTGTGTGTACCAGATACAGAGGTTTGAACATGCTACAGTAGGAAGGGAAGGCAGGGATGTTGATTTCCATCTGCCTCAGATTGGAACTTACCTAAATCAGGATCCAGCTAGTGGTGTTCAGTAGCTTCCAGGTCAATGAGACAGTGTATCCATTCTGGGTGTTAGTTCAAATTTTAAAAGGGCTACCTAAGGTGCTGAAACCAATCTCCCAAGGTTAAGCACCTTAGCTGGCTCCTTTGAAGTTTAGACATGAATCTGGAAGCAATTTCTCATTCCACAGAGTTGGGGACACAGGATCAAAGTCCTAATATTTAATTATAATTTTATTATTTTATCTGTATTAGTTATTTTGAGCAGATATGTAGCAGTAAATATTGATGTACAGATGTTTACTGTAGCAGTCTCTATAGTTAGGAACCAAATGATACATTTTAAAAATGCAGCTGGCAGTTTTGATCCTCCTTCCCTTTCTTTCTCTCTTTGCATTTCCCTCTGTCTCTGCATACACTCACACCAAAGACAATAGTACAAAAGATATTACTCAGTTTATTAGGTCAGAGAATAGTCATAGAATAGTGTGATGGCAAAGAGGAGCATGTTAGACATTGGCAGGAATGATCTGAGGCTGCATGAACAAAGGAAAGAGAGGAACACGTATCCACACATAGCATAAGATCTCCTGATGGCCATTTTTGAGGAGTTTCTTTTACTGTATTTCCCCTTCCTTGGGAGAAATACTTTATAAACGACCCAATTCTAGGTGTGTTCATCTCCACTAGAAGTAGGTCTTTTGTAAAGTTAATGGTTCTTAGTTCTCCATTCAAGACCAGGTTACCCTAACATACATTTTACTACAAGAGGACAAAAATATGCAGTTAAGAGGGGGGAATCAATTTTCTGCTTAGGTGCTCTTTGTATAATGTGTTGCTGGCAGAAGGGGAGGGTGTATTTTAAGAACAGTTCTGGTTATTCTAATGTAATGGAAAACTTTTTTTCAGAAAGTAGGGAAGGGATGTTTTCTGGAAGGCTTTCACCAGATCTTGTACATTTTATACAGTGTTGTAACCAACACTGTTTTCTTTTGATCATCCACTGTGATTCTCTCTGTGTGAGATTTATTTGGTTGCTCAGTTCAGACTTTCCTTTTCTGTGAGACTAAAATAAACATTCTGAATAGGTTTGTGCTTTCAGGTCATGACCTCAGTTGAGGGTCCTCTGAGCCCATTTTCAGTTTGAGACAGCTCTCTGGCATTCCTCCCAACAAAGCAAACACCAGTTCATAAATAGATCAGGTTCTTTAGCCAACATATGTGCCATCAGGTAGCACTGAATAGTTGATGCCACGGCTGTAGCAGCCTGTGCAGCAGTTGTTACTGGGTCCTTTTCTCCCATGGATCTCACTGCACAGTAGCTACTTGTGGAAGAGGAGACATGTCAGTCTGTTTGATGGTAATGAACAGGACCCATACATGAATAAGCTGAAGTAAATTAGCCCTTAACTTTTGCTGACTCTGGCTGTAAGCACTGGTTACAGTGCTTACAGCCAGATTCAGCAAAAGTTAAGGGTTAATTTACTTCTCCAAGGAGCCGTGTTCAGAGCAACATATAGAATGGGAGTCATGTCCCTCTTCAAAGCTATCACTACTTGTTAAGCAGCTAGTGAATAGAGGTGGACTGAGGCCACAGAATAGAGAATAAGTGATTTTTCTATCTTCCTCTTAACAGGTTTATTTGGAAATAACATTAGCAGCTTAGAACCAATGTCTAAATGGGAAAAAATTGTCCAGAATGACTTAGAAAAAAGAAGAAGAGATAAACAATAGCAAATCTACTTTTTAAAAAAGTCTGCCAAAACCTTTGTTAGTGATGTGAAATACCAGAGAAAAGTGTCAGAGATACTGGAAAACTAATTGACCTTGTAGATGTACACACATGCTTTTAAACTATATTCCTATGATTTGGAAATTAACTGATTATTTGTATGGTTGGAGCATGCATGTTTTTACTGTACCTAAAAGGTTCACATACAGTACTAAAGTTAAAAAAAACCACAAATATTTCTCATTTATGCTTAGAAGATATTACTATTTTAGCCATGCACCAGCATATATTCTACTGATACCAATTTCCAAGGGGCAAAATGGACATGTGGTCAAGCTTATGTTAATATCTCTAAGTCTATCCCATGATGTCCTATGTATGTACCCTTTCCCTACTCTCTCTCTCTCTCGCACACACACACACACACACACACACACACATACACACACACACAAATATTTATATTTCAATAATCCAATTTATTCCAGATAGAATTTTCATATGATCCCAAACATTGTCCAGATCAATCAGGAGAGTTCCTTCCTTCAATGAACTATGAGTTATCGAGGCCTGAGTAGAATAACCATCCATTATTCATCCTCCCTCCAGTCCATCTGTCTTGGTCCAGGCCTGGAGGTAGAGAGGAACGCTGGACTCCTACCCTTTCCCTCCACCACCCCCTTCTCCTTCTGTGTTCGTCTTTTAGATTGAAGCCCGAGGCAGGGATTCGTCTAACTAAAGATTGTATGTACGCGCTGTTAAATTTACAGTAATAATAATAATAATAATAATAATAATAATAGAATCTGTCTGTCTTCATCTCCCCCTCCGCTCCTGTTCTCTCTTATAACATTTTAAAATCACCCTTTATCCATAAGAGGATGTCAGAGTGGTATATGGAGGTAATTAAACCTATAAAATTAACCATTTAAAAGACAAATGTGCCATTAATACACACAAAAAGCAACAAGAATTGTGAGACAGGCCAAGACATCTATCCTTGGTAAACAAGGCTTTGACCTGAGACTCAGATAATTGCAATTTGGGCTCCGTGCCAACCTCCATAAGGGGAGTGTTCTGTTTTTGGGATGCCACTACTGAGAAGACTCTTTCTTTTATTAATATGTAATATATTTTGAGAAAAGCTGCCCTAATGATCTTAAGACACACGTAGGCTGACACAGGAAGAGATGCTTCTGAAGATATTTTTGTCCCAAGCATTTACAACTTTAAAGGTAAGCACCACTGCCTTGAGGTGGGCTCTGAAGCTAATAGGAAGCCACTGCAGCCCCTTCAGAATCCATGTGATATGATTCCATCCTACTATATGGGTTACAGTTGTGGTTGCCATATTTTGCACTAGTTCACACTTCTGAGTTGTCTCCAATGGCAGCCACACATGTAACTCAGCAACACATCTGTCTGTTAAAATATCTTCCACCTTTTGTGAAAAAAACGAATGGTTATTTTTTTCTATCCAGAAAAACACTGTTCATGACAATGTCTGGTGATTTAAAATCATTGTCATCATGATCATTGTCATCATTATACTTGATCTGTGACAGCTGTTTCCTCCATGCAAGCCATCATGTATCATAAAATAACAGAACTGCAGAACTGAAAGGGACCTCAGGCATTACTGAGACCAAATCCCTGTCAATTCAAAAAATCCACAATTAAAACACTTCTGACTGATGGCTGTCCAATCTCAGTAAAAAACAAAACAAAACAAAAAAACCACCCTCCAGTAAAGGATATCTTAGCACCCTTATGACATAGGCCATTTTGATGCTGTAAAGCTGTTAGCATCAAGAAATTTGTTATACCACAGTGTTTTCATGAATTAGAGCACACTGCATCAGATGTTTTATTTTAAGGAAAGGTAGGCTTTGGCACTACAGGTTCTACTTTAATGTCTTTCTTTTTCCTTTTTTTTATATTTGAAATTCAAGGTCCACTAAAAGGAAGTAGATACAAAATGATGGCCTTGAGGACAGATCCAAGTATCCCATACACTGGAGCTGCATCCACACTGCAAAAATAATCCAGTTTGGCTGCACTTTAACTGACATTGCTCAATGCTATAGAATGCTGGTATTTGTAGTTTACTGTGGCATCAGAGTTTTCTGACAGAGAAGGCTAAATATCTCACAACTACAAACCCCAGGATTCCATAGGATGGAGCCATGACAGTTAAAGCAGTGTCAAACTGGATTATTTCTGCAGTATGGATGCAGCCTGGAATGAGCTGCATAGGCAAATGTAAATATACATCTTACTTGTCATATCTTACTTACCAAAGTTCAAGGATTTGAACAGACTAATTTAGATAATATCCAGATTACAGTGGACCCTTGTTATACGCTGGGGTTTGGTTCCAAGATCCCCCGTGTATAACAAAATCCGTGTATGCTCAAGTCCCATTAAATATAATGACATAGCAAAATGGTGTCCCTTATAAAAAATGGAACATCAAGGTAAATTTATACTTTTTTGGAACATTTTCAAACCGTGTATGCTTAAATCCGTGTATAAAAAATCCGTGTATAAGAAGGGCCGACTGTATTATTAAACAACTGGGAGTTGGAAGCCCTTGTTGCTCTATTGCAAGTAACCTACCTATTTCTAGACCCCAATCTATCTCCTGACCATCCCTGATTTATTTGATTGACACAGAATTGCAAGGAGCAATTCGAACTCCTTGCCAATGCAGGTATCCTCACCTAAAACATGCTAGATACAGGGTTATCCAATCTCTGTCTAAAAACCTCCCATAAAAAAAGTCTACCACTGGGGTAATCTATTTCATTGAATAACTCTTACCAGCTGGAGATTCTTCATTGTTCTTCAAGTCAGAATGAACTTTCTTATTTGAATCCATTGGAGTGATAACTACAGCACAATAGGAAACTAAATGAATAAAACTGGACTACGTTGCAGGGTTGTCATGCACTGTTCTTAATGCTTCACTTCCTACAGAAAGATTGGTCGAATGATGCTGGACCTTTTTTCAGAACTGGAATAACCCATAGTCTATCAACCACAGCCCTGTTGCCTGAGGTATGACTATATTATAATTATGCATTGGCAAGGTACTTTTTAAGATATGTCTGAGATCATGGGAAAGCATAATAAAATAATAATATTATTTCTTTGTTACTACTCTTCCTTTTGAGATAGATGTAGACTATATACTAAAACTCTGGGTTTCTGATTATGGGTGGGGGATGTGTGTGGTCAAAATAGATCAAACAAGCAAATAAAACTGAGCCAGGAAGTTCATTTTCCAGGAAGTGAAAAATTAACTGTGCATATATTAAACATTTAAATAATTGCATAATGATACAAAGAAATCCAGTCTTAGTATGTCCCTTGTTAGAAACTGTGTAGACAATGACTGTTGGTGCACACACATTGCCCCTGGGCCTCACTTTGTCCATCCCATGCTAAAAGGACTGGAGCAACTCTTCTTTGAAGTAAGCCTACACTATTTGGGACTAGTTTGGTTATAAAAACAAGGCAAGAAAGAGAGACACAATGCTGTTGTGTGCCATCAAGTCATTTTCAATTTATGATGACCTAAGGTGAACTTATCATGGAATTTTCTTGGGAAAGGTTTTTTCAGTGGAGGTTTACCATTGCCTTCCTCTTAGACTGAAAGACAGTGACTTGCCCATGGTCACCAAGATGGTTTCCATGGCAAAGCAGGGATTTGAACCCTGGTCTCCCAGAGTCCTAGTCCAACACTGAAGCCAGTACATGATGCTGGCTCTCGGAGATAATGCAGAGGAGTATATACCATTGTAATGGGGTGGAAAAAATTGATGAAGAGAACATTTTCCCCTTCTCTCATAACAGAAGAATCCAAGACCATCCAGTGAAGCAAAACAGTGAACACCTGAGGACTGTTGGAAAATACTACACAACAATGCATTCTCTCTAAACCCCCTTCTCCCATTTGCTACTAGAGTAATGGGGCTTCAGACAGTAAGGTTTCCCTGCATGCTTTTCCCCTCTACATACTGTCTCTAGAACTTTTCCTATTTGCTCAATCTCCTAATTGTAATGCACAGTGATCAATGTATCCATGAATCCAAGCAACCACACCACAGCATGTGACCAGAGAAACTTCCATGTGTGTCTGCAACCATACAAAATATTCTTCCCTCTTTTTCTTTTTTTCCTCTCTCTCTTCTTGGGTGAGAGTTGGACATAGTGTTCATATGACGTATGCCCTGGCTCCTCCCCCAGAGTGCATGGTGCACAGCATCATGGTGCATCTCTGGTACTGTGTCTGCATGACACAGCACCAAAGCAGTACCATAAAGCCGCGGTGCTGTGGCTATCGCGTCCTTTCCAGGGTGCAAAACGGAGCCACTTTTTGCAGCTCCTTTTCACACCCTGGAAAGGCCAGATTGGACTGCACTATGACCCCAATATGGGGCCGCCCCTTATGGGCTGTCTGCACAGCCCCTTAGCCTCAAAGTTGCTGCAAGATCCCTTTGCATACTGATTTTCCAGACTAACATGGCTGTGTCTTTGAATTCTCCCTCAAGATGGTGAGTGCCAACTCTGCTGAGCTGCCTCTTTACTTGAAACTCTCTTCTAGGTAACCAGGGCCAAGAATACCTTTTCAATGTAACCAGCAAAATTCTCTTGTTAAGTATTTCACATACTGCATGTCTGGTTTATTTTGCCAAAGCTAGTCTCAGGAGACACAAGAGATTCCATGATTTCACTGGTGAACTTTGCTGAAGGAGACTGAGGGGCTGTGCAGACCAGCCATTAAGTCCAGCCTGGGGTGGAGTCAGGGTATGGCATCCACATGACACACACCTCGACTCCGCCCCCATGGCAATGTGATGCTGTGCACTGCACCACATGGTGTGCAGCATCACAGTGCTCCTCTGGTGCTACATCTAGATGATGCAGCACCAAAGGAGTGCCATAAAACCACAGCACTGGCAGGTACAGTGCCCTTTCCAGGATGCAAAAAAGAACTGCTTTTTGTGGCTACTTTTTGCACCAGAGAAAGGCCAGATTGGAGCCACATTGTGCAGTTGCCGCAGCCCTGATATGGTGAAGACAGAGACGGCTGTAGGCTGCCCCTTCAGGCCTGCACAACCGCTGAGTCTTAACTTCATCTTAGAAAAGGAGCTTACATCCCAGAAATCTGCCCCTAATCCAAAAAGGAGATACTGAAAAGGAAGTACTGCTTCACAACATTTAATTGTGGAACTCACTGGCACAACATGTAGTGACGCCTGCTATTCTGGACAGTTTTAAAGGTGTGTGTGTGTGTTAGATGCATTCATCCAGTTTAGGGCTATCAATGACTATTTAATCATTACTAGAACAGCTTTTGATCTGATTCAACCTAGGTCTTGTGTTGTTATGCTACCCTAAAAGGAGGGTATGTTGGGAATTCCCATCAGCAGTATTCAGCATCTTTTTGAAATTGTGGGGAAATTATAGCTCGAAATGAGGCCTGTGAGAGGAGGGTAACTTCCCTCCACCTGTGTATATCAGTATTAAATGCAGAGAGACTCCAGTTTTAATTAAATAGTAGGGTTTTGTTTAGAAAAGTGTGAGAGTGCATGCAAGCATATGACACCTTAAGAGCCATACAAGGCTGTCAGAAAGAAAAGGTGTGGGAGGTTGGTTAGAGAAACTGAGATTTGAAGGGGGGATGATTACCAGTCCTGAAGAGAGGGGTTCATAGAAAATGGAGAATGGCTCAGACAGCATCTGAAGGCTACATAGAGAGAGTGAGAGGAGCCCCAGAGGATGGCAATGGCAAATGTTCTCTGAAGAAACTTGCCAAGAAAACCCCACGATAGGTCCACTTTAGGGTTGCCATAAGGCAAAAATGACTTGGAGGCACACAACAACAAAGTCCATAGTGTTTGCCAAACTCACATTCCGAATTAGTTTATTTTCTTTCTGTCACCTTTCACCTCTGTCTACTTGTCACAACTACACACCAAAATCCTGTGGTTGTGAAAGTTGAAAGGAAGAAAATCAACTCATCAAGCTGTTTCCAAGTTGTAACTGGAGAATGGGTCCCAATCCTGATCTCTGTCTCTTACGCCTTTAGGGGAAAGAAAATACCAAGAGATGCTGTACAAGATTGCATCAGGAAACGCAGAGTGTTCTTTGCATTTCAATGTCTCTTACTTCCGAGTAAGCCTGTTTCCCAGTTTAGCTTTTGTGAGGGAATGGGGCGGGCAGTGGTACACACCTTTCCATTTTAAAAAAGGAACTACTTTGACTGTTAAAGGTTCGAATTCCTCACTGGGCCATAGAACCCAAACCCTTTGACTTACTATGCAAAGAGATCTTGTAGCACCTCCGAGACTCACTGAAAGAAAGAAGTTGGCAGCATGAGCTTTCCTGTGTGTGTATATATATTCCTGTGTGTATAGCTCATGCTGCCAACTTCTATCTATATCTATATCTATATCTATATCTATATCTATATATGAATCCAAGGAAGTAAACTACAAAAGCTCATGCTGCCAACTTCTTTCTTTCAGTGAGTCTCAAAGGTGCTACAAGATCTCTCTACTTGCTGATTTTATAGACGAACATGGCTGTATCTCTGAATTCCGTCGACTCAAGTAGCCCGAAGATTAATAGTCTGGAAGACCATTTTTCTCTCCCTCTCGGCTCCCGAAATCTAATACTGGGGAAAGCAAGAAAGAAGGCGAGCGAGGGAGCAATAAAAGAGGGGCCTCCGAAGGGGGGACAACAATAACATTTGGGATCTTATGAAACCGAATCTGCATATCTAATTGATTCCCAGCATATCAGTTTAAAGGGGAAAGCCCTAGAGCTGGCCGAGGGAGGCGGCATGGATGGCCCCATTCAGCAAGGTTGAAAAGTCATCCAGGGAGCGGCCTTTGAAGGCTCTGCCACAGGCTCTGGGTTTGGAAAAGATCCCGAAGTTAAAAGATCGATGGGATGGATCGATCCTAAAGGAGCAGGTGGGTCCGGCCTTGGCAAGGGTTCCTGCTTTCTTTAAGGTGGAGCCTGGAAACTGGGAAAGAAGAAGCCACAGGTGTATCCAAAAGGAAGGAAAGCCCTCCTCCGCACTGCAGGAATAATCTGGTTTGACACCGCTTGAGCTGCCCTGGCTCAAGGCTATGGCATTCTGGGAAGGGTATGCAGCTAGAGTCCTAGTCCCAATGCATAAACCACTATGCCCCCTTGGCTCCCGATATATATATATATATATATGCACAAAGGAAAACCATGGGAATACCAAACTGAACGTATTGTCCCCCAAATTAAGAATTCTACTCCCCAATGAAATTTCCCTTCAATCCCCAAATTTCTACCATTGCAGAGAGCGAGGCATTTTAAATTATAATAATACAATTCGCACCCAGAACTCTTTAAGTTTGCTGCGTCGGCATTCCCTCGGCAATTGCACCTGCCCTTTTTCTTTGGACATGATCAACCGAAGTTTCAAGTTCCTGTTAGAAATTGGAGGAACTGAAGGAAAAATTTACTCAGTTTTGGGGACTCAGTTTGGGGACAATGTCCTTCTGTTGCCCACCCCATAAGAAAACAGGAGTGGCAATGGGAGAGTCCCCAAAAACCCTGCTACAGGCCTGCATTTTGTGGTTTTCCATATGCAATGTTTAGATATGCAGCTTTCCAACACAACACACACACCCCTCCCAAAAAAAGGAGAGAGGTGGAGGGGCAATGGTCATAAAAGGCTGCTCAAGAAGGCCATAAAATTTCAGTTCTTCGCTGCAGATTATTTTATTTATTTTAAGGCTAAACAGACCCATTCTTCGAGACTGTGGTTCAAAACAGACTGCAGAAATAATCCAGTTTGAGACCGCTTTAACTGCCCCGGCTCAATGCTAGGGGATTCTGGGAACTGTCGTTTTGTGAGGCATTTAGCCTTCTCTGTCAGAGAGCTCTAATGCCACAATAAATTACAGTTCCCAGGATTCCCTAGCATTGAGTCAGGGCAGTTAAAGCGGTCTCATACTGGATGATTTCTGCAGTGTGTTTTGGACTTTAGATAGACACACCCCGCTGTTTCCTAAATAAAATACACCCGATTGCCTCCTCTGGGCTCTCCTTTCCTCGGGAGGCATTTTTCAATGAGAAAACTCCGCCTGACCTCTCCGTTGGTTCCCTCTCTTTTGCTCCGGGTGGGACCTCTCTCTAATAAACTGGGCTTTACTTGGCAAATCAAAAGATCCCTTTCGGGTTGAGTTGAGGGGAGGGAGAGGGATAATAAATGGATCCCCTCCTCCTCCTCCTCCTCCTCCTCCAAGGTAATGATTAGAGAGGGCTGTAAAATGGGGTTTTAAGGAGCCCCTCTGTTCCCATTTTCCACTCTCTTTCAAAATGCAGGCATCTTACTACCATCTCCAATCCTCCCCTCCCCCCTGTTTGCTATGCAACATCTTGCCTGATAGAGAAGCCAGTGTTGCTTCGAAAGCTTGCAAGAAGTATATTGTGCATTTGGGTTGGCCAATAAAGGTACCCCTATAGTTTTTTGTGGGTTTTTCGAGCTATGTTCTAGGCCATGTTCTAGAAGAGTTTATTCCTGAGGTTTTGCCTACATCTGTGGCTGGCATCTTCAGAGAATGCTGTCATGGAAGACAGTGGGGTATCACTGTTTGTTGGGTTTTTGTTTGAATTTACTAAATGGCCAACACAGCTGCTACCCCTGCATGCCTTCTTTCTTTGGCTTTTGCTTTTGCTAAGTAACAAATGGCTTTCCCAAAGCAGAGTTAAAGGGCAAAAAGGGAGCCAGATCGTCTGAAAGTCTTGCAGGAAAAAAACAACTATAGGCTGCCTCCACCCTGGAGAAATAATCCAGTTTGACACCACTCAGTGCTATGCAATTCTGGGAAGGGCAGTTGGTTGTGGCACACAACAAAATGGGGAAACATTGGAAGCTGGTGGCGCAGGGACCAATTTAAGAAAAGAGGGGCAAGGAAGAAACCCCTTGATAAAATGGAGGGCAGGCTCCTTAAATAGGAATGGGACTGGCTTCTACGGAGGAACCGCATTGCATTCAATGGTGACTTGCCTTTGCCTCGACCTGTTTTGGATGCAATCCTGGGGCAGCTGGACTGCTATGGAGGTGTAACATCGTTCATCCTAAAGTCAATTAAACACACTGCAGAAATAATTCAATTTGAGACCCCTTCAACTGCCCTGGCTCACTGCTAGAGAATCCTAGGAATTGTAGCTTATTGTGGCACCAGAGCTCTCTGACAGAGAAGGCTAAATGTTTCACAAAAACCAGAATTCCCTAGCATTGAGTCAGGGCAGTTAAAGCGGTCGCAAACTGGATGATGTTGTGCTGTGTGTGTTGGACCTTAGTCAGAGGTATTGGAGATGGAGCAGCATTGGCCGAACTATGATCCTACACACTTTGGGGTGGGGAGGGGGTGTTGCTGGGGATAGTTTGGGGGCATAAAAGCCTAGTTAGGGGACCCCATGTGAGTCTCACTTTCCCCACCCCAGCTATACACGTGTATCAGCAATAAATTCCATTGAACTCAGTGGGAAAGATTGCAGCATCGGATTCTCACCCTCTGGCAAACCTTACAGAGATTGAATAGGCCAATGTCCCATTAGTTTCAGAAGACCTTTTATTACAGGTATCTGAGCTTAAGATCCAGACTTTCGAAGCCGATCTGGACAACTGGAGCCCTACGCGGGGTTACATTATTATTATTATTGTTGTTGTTGTTGTTGTTATTATTATTATTATTATTATTATTATTATTATTATCCTACATGGAAGCAAGTCCGGCTGGACAGTATTAATACATGGCGTAAAGTTTACTTTTAGGCAGGATTTTAAAGGCCTACTGGTTAAGGATTTCCAAACCAACTCAACAAAACAACCCAACCTATGCTCAATGCAGTGTATAGAAGCAACCACCATCAAGGCAGTGCAGGGAAGGAACGAAGGACAAGCACTTCCAATGGTCCTGTCTAACTGAATTTTGTTGCTGTGTGCCTTCAAGTCATTCCTGACTGATGGCGACCCTAAGGCGAGTTTTCTTGGAAAGCTTCTTCAGACGAGGTTTGCTATTGCCATCCTCTGAGGCTGAGAGAGTGCGACTTAAAGAGTGATCCGGGCGGTGGGGGGGGGGGGGGTTCGTGGCCGAGCCAGGATTCGAAGCCTAGTCCAAAGCTCAAACCACTACATCAGTCTGGCTCCAACTTTACTCCCCCTATCAAATCCAGATAGCTTTTCTGTATTGTGGGTCCGTTTCTAAAGGATCTCCTCTAGTTGTTCGCAGAAAACAGTGCATTCTGACCTGGAAAAAGTTTCCCCTCGGTCTATGAAGTTGGAAAAATCTTCTAGACCTCCTCCTCCCCCCAAAAAACAAACAAATTTAAATTCCTATTAACTTTAAGCGGAACCAGAGCCCCAGCGTTTGCGGGAAGATCAACTTTAACGCAGACCTCCGTTCTCACTCACTCCGCTGTTTCGTTTTGTTCCCTCCAACCAGTCCATTTTCCAAAACTCAAGTTCTTTTCCAATGTGGTCTTTTCCAACTCTATGATTCTCTCCAGCTCTATAAATGCTTACATCGAAATCAGACTTACTGGACTTTGCGACAAAGTACGGCTCTCGCTTTGCTTGACTCGGATGCCAGTCAGTTTTGTTTTGCGGGATCTTGGTAAAGCCACAGAGGACCGGAGCCGGATTCATTTACTCTGACTTACAGCAGGAACGACAAGGCTAGAATCAACCTATTTGATTTGATTTGGTGTGCCATCTTTCTCTCAGGGCCGAACCCAAAGGCGGTTTGCCACGCCAACCAGAACACACTTGGAAACCCAACGGTTATGAGATGCTATGTAGTTCCCTATACAGGCTGCATCCCCACTGCAGAAATGATACGATGTGACACCACGTAACTGCCATGGCTCCATGCGATGGGATCCTGGGGAGGATAGTTGGTTGTGGCGCCAGAGTGGAGTTTGTTGTGGCTAGATTTGTTTGGAGATTTGCCATCCAACCCTGGTCTCTAGAATCTTAGTCCAACACTCAAACCACGATGGCACCTTTTTACAGAAGAGTAAAAAACGCAAAGGGTTGTGAATTGTCCCAATGCCACCCACTGAAAAACTGTGGCTCCTGTGAAGACCACCTCAAAATAATACCTAAAATATTATAAAATCGTTTAAGTCTAAATTTAACAATTCAAGGAAAGGTGGACATAGGTAAGAGCCTATTAAGTCTACACAAAGGTGGCCCTAACTAAAGCAGAGGTTCTCAACCTTTGATCCTCCAGCTGGTTTGGACCTCAGCACCCAGAAGCCTTTGCCAGGATGGCCAATGATGAGGGAATCTGGGAGATGGAGTCAAAAACATCTGGAGGACCAGAGGTTGAGAATCACTGCTATAAAGGAAGGCATCCTTTGGATGGTTTCTGGGGGGTGGTCCACTACACAGAAGTCTTGGTGGTCCTGATCCTGGGTGCCTGATCATTTTAGAAGTTGCTAAAGGATGGAGCCCCGCCATCCTTGACAGAGAGGCTTCAGTTACTCTCCCCCCCCCCTTCCGCTCCCAGGTCCATGTGGTTTAATAGAATGGACCACGTTTCTTGAATAAAAGACAATCTGTAACACACAACTACACTGGGGGAAATATACTTTTAAATGTTCAAATTGTGTCTGACTTCTCATTTGTGAATCATGGCCTAAAAGGTGGAAGGAAGACTGTGGAACGCAGCAGGATTTGTAACATGAAACGCTTTTTACTAATACCAGTAAACACTTTTTCTAATAGTGAAAGTGAACAAAGGGCAGACAAACCAAAACCGACCCTGGATCCTTTATTACTGCATATACTCATGTATAAGTCTAGACATTTTAGACAAAAAAATTTATCCAAAAAAACCCTGCATTGACTTATCCACGGGTCAATGTAAGTACTATTCTTTAATGCTTATTTAAAAAGGAAGCAACCCCTGGTGAAAGACAAGTCTGGTGTAATCTGTCCTGGAAATACTGACCCCCCCCCCCCATCCATCCAGCCTTTAGTTATGGCTGCTGGGATTTTGTAAGTACTTTGGCATTGTTTTAATTTGCTTCATTCTTTAGATTCTTGGTTTCATGCCCCTAAGTTTTGCCCTTGACTTATCCAGGGGTCATATCAAAATCCATAATTTTAGCCCAAAACCTGCCCTTGACTTATACATGGATTCATAGTCAAGTATATATAGTGAAGAAGAGCAAAAGAACTGCCAACAAATGAAAGTGAAGCTGTGTGTTTGTTTTTAACCTAGTAAGTGATCAAAGTTAGGCTTCCTTGAGTCTCATTTCAATGGGAAAAAACTGGGTACTGTACTTGCTTAAAGTGGCACTGAAAACGACACTTTGAAAATTTATAACTGGGACCAGATATATATCTCTATCTCTATCTATCTATCTATCTAGGCAAGTTTCTAAATCCCTTCTTTTGCTTGCATCCATCTTGGTCCATCACTGAATCCTCAAGACCTTCTGTGGATTCCTTCCTCTTTTCATTTTGTTTTACCTTCTCCATCCTGAACAGACACTTGAGCAAATCCCTCTGAAATTCAGAGCATTAGTGGATGAACTTGTACTGTACAAAAACCACAAGGGAAGATGCCCAGAAGTGGGAGGGTGCAGAGAGATCTCTTTGCACGTTTTGCCTGTTCCAAAGAACTTTACAAAAGTAGAAAACTTCCGAGTGCATTTAAAAAAAATGAAAGGGGGGAAAAGCCGGTTAAAGAGCATAATTGATATTTTTCCCTCCTAACAGGGGAGAAAACAGACTAATGTCACCGTCCCTAAATAATTGCCTGGGTGTTGTTAATAGCTCTCATTTTCCCTGCCCATTTGATGTGCTGCAGGTTTAATATCGAGCACGGACTAATCCAATTAAAAGTGCACCTGGCCTGGAAGAGCTCTATAATTAGCAGGAGCATTTGGAGCTATTTCCACGGAGGAAAGGCGTGAAATCCTCTCGGCTGGGCTAATGCGGGGGTCCAGGCATTCGTGGCTAATCGTTTGCTTGGAATGTGAACAGTTCCCTTTGGCAGGGGAAAGTGGAGGGACTTTGGTCTCCTCCTGGGAAATGAAAAGCCAACCCTCCCAAGGTTGCCTACCCCCTTCCCCTCTACAGCCACACAGCCTGGCCAGGATTGGGATCTCAGGAGTGGTGCTGGTGGCTTGGGGAAAATGATTTTTTATGCCCAGTGGGAAAAGTCTATAGTGAAGAAAGAGAGACTGAGGTCAAGGAGTCCAAGGGAGCAAAGGTGACTCATAGAATCATAGAGTTGGAAGAGACCACAAGGGCCATCCAGTCCAACCCCCTGCCATGCAGGAACTCTCAATCAAAGCATCCAAGACAGATGGTCATCCAGCCTCTGTTTAAAGACTTCCAAGGAAGGAGATTCCACCACTCTCCGAGGGAGTGTGTTCCACTGTCGAACAGCCCTTACTCTCAGGAAGTTCCTCCTAATGCTGAGGTGGAATCTCTTTTCTTGTAGTTTGCATCCATTGTTCTGGATCCTGTTCTCTGGAGCAGCAGAAAACAAGCTTGCTCCCTCCTCAATGTGACATCCCTTCAAATATTTAAACAGGGCTATCATATCACCTCTTAACCTTCTCTTCTCCAGGTTAAACATCCCCAGCTCCTTAAGTCATTCCTCATAGGGCATGGTTTCCAGACCCTTCACCATTTTAGTCGTCCTCCTTTGGACACGCTCCAGTTCCTGTATAAATTGTGGTGCCCACAACTGGACACAGTATTCCAGGTGAGGCCTGATCAAGGCACTATTACTTCCCTTGATCTAGAGACTGTGCTCTATGGAAAGCCTGGAAAGGCCTAGTCCAGCCAATTACAGCATTTGGAAAGTCCCCCCCCCTCTTTTTCTTTAAATAATCTTTTACAGGAGGAGGCACAGCTCTCTTAGGTAAGGAGACTGGAGGTCTTCTGATAGTTGCAAACCCCTCCTTTCTTTGTCCTGTTTTGACCCTCAGGCCTGGTCTGCAGTGCAGAAAGATGGACACCACTTTAACTGCTATGGCTCACTGTAATGGAATACTGGGATTTGTAGTTTTGTGAGCTGTTTAGTCTTCTTCATCAGACACCTCTAGTGCCTCAACAAACTACACACCTCAGGATTCCCTAGCATTGAACCATGGTAGTCAAAGTGGTGTCAAACTGGATTATCTCTGCAGTGCGGATGCAGCCTTGGTCACTCAAGAGTCACTGCCTAACAAGAACTTTTCCCTACAGATTGCCCTAGCTATGGATTTTGTTTCTCCCTTCCCACCCTATTCCCCCCCAACTCCCTCCCATTCTCTTCATGGTTTCACAACTTTCTGGTTGGTGGGGTAGTTTTGCATTTCCATGAAACAAAGTGCATTGTGTGCTGTGAAAGGGAAGGCCTGGTTGGGAAAGACAAGTATAGTCCCCAATTTGCTATGCACTATATCGGAAGGCTAGGCCTACTTTGTCCGTTTGGGGAATTAACTCAGAGGGATCCATACGTCTCCATCAGGCAGGGAGTGCAGAGATGGCCTCTTAAGGAAAATAAATTGTGAATGAATTGTGAATAGAACAGAATCTTTATTACGGTCATAGACCAACACAAGATAAATTGTGAGGTCTGCCAGTCAGAGAAAGCCAAGAATCCACAACCTCATATCCAAGGCTGCAGCCACACTGCAGAAATAATCCTGTTTGACACCACATTAACTATCATGGCTCAGTGCTCTTGGATTCTGGGCATGGTAGTTTGTTGTGGCACCAGAGCTGGAAATGTAGGCTTAAATTCAGATGTAGTTTGTTGTGGCACCAAAGCACCAAACAGACTACCATCCCCAAAATCCGATATCATTGAGCCATAGCAGTTAAAGTGGTGCCAAACCAGATTATTTCAGCAGTGTGAATGCAGCCCAAAAGACTCTGCTGCAGCTCTCTTCTCCGTTCAATACACGAATGAAGGCCTTGGAAATTTCTGGGGGAAATACACACTCACACACCCACAACACCCACATACACATATGCATTACAGATGCAGAAATGCTTATCTTCTTTAGTCAGGCGTGGGGCTCCTCGCACACAAATTTTGGCTCTAGCCCTAAGTCTTGTTTTTGGAGGGCAGATAAGGCCTGCGTTGTGCGTGTAGCTGCGGTTATTTGAATCCTTGCAAAATGTTCCCCTGATTAAAATCTAGCCAGTCCTACATGACCTGAACTTGCTTCCTCAGGGGTTGCACCAGGCAATGAATCAACGACTTTTGTTGTTGTTGTTGTTGTGTTGAGGACACGACCTTTGCCATTTGGGAGCAGATGTGGCTCTGATAGGATAGAGCCCAAGGTTGGGGCTTGTGCAACGGTTGCTGTAAAGGAAGTTCCCTCGAGTTCAGGTGGGTGCCTATAGGACTGCAGCCTGGAAAGTCTCCTTGACTCGTCCTAAATGCTTAAACCTGCCTAACTTTGGATGAGCTGATCCTCTCTATTCGAAAGGAGGCTCTCTGCAGGCAATTCAATAACAGCCTCTGCAATGATAGCTATGCCCTTGTTAGTTTCGGAAGACGGACAAAGGTCCAAAACACACTGCAGAAATAATCCAGTTCGAGACGGCTTTCATTGCCCTGGCTCAGTGCTTGGAAATCCTGGGAATTGTCGTTTATTGTGGCAACCAGCTGACAGAGAAAGCTATATGTCTCACAGACCCAGAACACACTGCAGCAATAATCCAGTTTGAGACCGCTTTCACTGCCCTGGCTCACTGCTAGGGGATCCTGGGAACGGTAGTTTATTGTGGCACCACGGCTCTCTGACAGAGAAGGCTAGATGTCTCACAAAACTACCGTTCCCAGGATCCCCTAGCAGTGAGCCAGGGCAGTGAAAGCGGTCTGGACTCTTTCTGTAGTGTATTTTGGACCATAGAGTCCTGTGAGATCGTAAAGACGCAAATTGTATTTTAAAAATCCAGGTATAAGCTTTTGCTATTGAGAAACCATCCCATCTGATGGCAGGTTTGAATACAGCAACCTTGTTAAGATTCTGATAATTGTTGCTAATGTCAATACTTGGTTGAGTGCCTTCTGCATTTAATTTCCCTTGGATCCCACTGTCTGCAATTTTGCCCGACTTTCCCATTCCACCTATTGTATATAGAGATACTTAATATCCTTTCATGCCCACAAAGGTAGTGGGTAACTATCCAGAGACGCTCAGGGTCTAAGACCTTCCTTTCCTTCCCCAACCTCTCCATTTTGGTAGGATAATTCGCCTTTTGGGGGGAATCTCCAACAAATCTCGAGATTTTTCTCTTGGCTCCATCTGCTGCCCTGGCTCAATGCTATGGAATTCTGGGTAGTGTCGTTGGTTGTGGCACCAGAGCGGAAGCGGCAGGGATGGCCAAAGCTTGTTGATCCCAGAACCAAGCTGGAGAAAAATAACTTTCTTTTTTGAAAGCCACAACTACAAGCCAGTATTGGGTTCCATTGATTGAACATTGTAGAAACAAGGCAGTTTGACACCACCTTAACTGCCATGGCTCCATCCCTAAGGAATATGGGGATTTGTAGTTTTGTGAGGCACCGGGTCGCTTTGGAAGGGAAGGCTAAAGACCTCTTAAAACTATAAATCCCAGGATTATGTAGGCTGGAGCTATAGCACTTTAAGTGATGTCAAACTATCCATTTTGCAGTGCAGATGCACCATAAGAATCAGCTTCAGACTGGCCCTCAGTGGATTTCAGTGAAGCTGCTACTCCTTTCCTTTCCTTTCCTTTCCTTTCCTTTCCTTTCCTTTCCTTTGCTTTGCTTTGTATACTGACACAGTAATAGGGCCCCCGTAGGGATTTGGCCCCACCTGTCTTTGAAACTGGACTGGCTTGGCTGGGTAGGAAAAAAAGGAATGTGACGAGTAAACTAGACCTGTTACTCAGCCGGCAAATCCAATCCAGAGTTGAGCAAACCAATTCTGGTCCTGTTTTTAGGACTGCAGTCTTAACTGAGTCAGGATTCATCATTATACCAACAGACCAGTCAGAACATTTGCCAATTATTTTCTTTTCAGGGCTGCAAACCTTCCAAGAAGCTTCACTGAATTCAGTAAAGTTTTCTTCTTGATAGTCATTTATAGGATTGCACTCGAGAAAAACCCATGATAGGGTTTGCCTTAGGTCTCCATAAATCGGAAAGGACTTGAAGGTGCACACAACAACAAACTCTGCACAGTACACTCCCTTGAAGTCAGTCATATCCTGCTGGTCGGATTCCTATGGGAATCTATCTGGCTGTAAGATAGAGACTGGATAGGTCTTTGGGCGATCCAACATTGACTTTCAGCCTTTTCAGAGTCTCATTGTAAAGAAAAGTGCTTCTATAAAGTAGAAATAATGCATATGAGACCACTTTAAGTGCTGCAGCTCCATCCTATGGAATCCTGGGATTTGTAGTATTACAAAGTCTTTAGCCTTCTCTGCCAAAGAATGCTGGTGCCTCACCAAACTACAGATCCCAGGATTCTGTAAGGATGGAACCATGGTGCTTAAAGTGATGCCACACTGCATCATTTGTACAGTGTGGATGCACCCAAAGAAAGGGCTGCAACACACTTCTGCATGTGTTTGTGTATAAGTTTCACAGAGGCCCTTTCAAATCACACAATCACAGCACCATGATTCAGTTTCAACTGTCATGACTGCATCCTCAGGACTTGTAGTTTGGTGAGGTACTAGAGCTCTCCAACAGAGAATTCTAAATACCCTTCCCTACATTGCAAATCCTGGGATTCTAATGGATGCAACATGGGTGATAATTAATGTGGAATCATAGCGCTATCATTTGTGTCATGTGAATGGACTTGGAATTCAGGGAGACTTCCCATAGAATAGACAAAATATACAATGTGGCAGAGTGCTCTGAGTGTAGGACTAAGACTCTGGAGACTATGACTCTCGGTTCCCAGCTTGGCCATGAAACCCACTGGGTCACCTTGGGCAAGAAGACACTCTCTCTCAGCCTCAGGGGAAGGCCATGGCAAACCTCCTCTGAACAAATCTTGCCAAGAAAATCCTGTGGTAGGGTCGCCTTAGGGTCGCCTTAAGTTGGAAATGACTGGAAAGCACACAAAGAACAACAGACTATATATGTAGAGATCGGACTGTTCATTCGCGATGAGGTTTCAGTGAGATGGGACACATTATGACCCATGAATTTAAGAAAGTGTTTTAAGGGGCTCAGGTCGGGCTGGAGGAGGAAATGACTGGTGATGGTCACAGTCCGCCAGACGATCTTGTTCTGATCCTTGGTGGAATGAAAAGAAGCTTTTCCAGAACCTATACTTTTGGTCCAGCTATCTGAAGGACTGAAGGACTGTATTTTCCCATATGAGACAGCATAAGCTCTCAAGATCTTTTGAGGGAGACAATTTGATCCCACCACCAGCTTCATAGGGAGCTGTGTTGGAAATCTCTTTTGTGGGAACGTGGTTTCTGCTCCAGACTCTGGAACTCCATGAATGGTGACACTTCCAGAAAGAAACTGCGTGTTGTACGAGAAAATTGCTTTTTTTTATGGTGATGTACTGATTTGATTCTTTCTTTTAAAGTAACGTTTTAAGTCGCTTCAGTACTGTTGTTGGTTTAATATTGTTCTGATCTCCGCTTTTTAACCACGAGCCTTTTATTTTTGTCTATTTTGTAACTTAGCTTTGAGTCTGAGTTTGGGGGGGAAAACCCTGAGGTTTAAAGGGATGGATGGGTGGATTTGTTGCTCCTCTTCGTGTGGATGGAGGTAAGAGGTGAGTAAATCTCGGGGTGGATTCCAAATAAAAATCGGAATTTAAGGACCGCAAAATTCCTTTCAAAGGCTGATTTTACTCAGGTAACTCAAGCCAAGGTAGCAGGGCTTAAAAGGATGAAGTTTTGCCAGTCTTTGAGGCATGGGATGGCCTTCCTGGAGTAGACTCATTGAAGTAATGGGATTTACTTAGGTGTTGGCTCACTCGCTGTTCAACGATTGAATGGATCTAGTCGGACTGAGATTTGGGATTGACCCACTGAATCAATTGTTGAATTTAATTCAATTTAATCCTATTGATTCGATGGGTTTGGCCTAGCTGGGATTGCCAACTAACCCTCCGGATCAATTGTTGAATGGTGAGTCGACCCTGGTTCTAGTTGGGGCTACCGGCAGGATTTTCAGATCAGTTATGTTGCAAGGAAACCAGTGGAGTGTATGTATGTGATGTATGATCTCTATGTATGTGTCTATGAGCTTAGTGTGATAAAATGCAACTACTGAGAACTAAACTGGAGAAAGTGTTGAAAGTGTTGTAATGTGATGAAATCATATTTTCTTTTCAACCGGTATTGCCTTTGATGAATCTAGCCTCCATATTTTATTTTTTATTAATATATTTACCATTTACCATATCCAAGAGGAAATCTGGAATAAGGCAGGATTGATTCAGAAATAGCCGCAGATCGGATTGGGTTGCATATGGGATCTACTACCTAGTTCATTTACTTCTCTTCTCTTGCTTTCATTAGGCTATGCATAGAAACTATAGCGCACACACCGGTTGTAACTCCCGCCACATAAAATGGCTGTTCATTTTTCCGACTTTCCCTATGCGTATTTTCCTGGGTCTGCATCCACTCATTCCAAAAAAAAGAAAATGGTAGAATTCAAAGATATTGCCCTGTTAGTCTGTAGAATCACTATGTAGAGAGAGATCTTGCAGCACCTCTGAGACTCACTGAAAGAAAGAAGTTGGCAGCATGAGCTTTCGGACACTTCAGTCTACTTCCCCATATGAGGATGCTAAGATCTCTCTACATACAAAAAGAAAAATCGTGAGTCTTAAAAGTGGCACAAGATTCTTCTTCTTTTTTTTACAAAACATACACACACAAATGAGGAAACCTAGTTTTCAAAGAAGTAGCCCTATTAGTCCCATGCAGTATAAAAACCTAAGGAAATGTCGGTTATTCTCCTATACAGTATATACCTCAACATCAAAATACCTACTAGTTTTCCTCTCACTCCTTGTCATGCTTTGGAAGGTAGGATAACTATAGGGCTGTAGTCCTATACGTAGCAAATCGCATTGAACTCAAGGGAGTTTACATTTGAATAAAAAACCATAGGACTGTGCCGTTAATTTGGGACCTCTGTGTCAATTCTGGGTTTTACTCTGATGGCAAAGGTATCCGGTTCCCTGAAAGCTGCCTCTGAAGAAAGCATCGGCTTGGCTTTGAACCAGTGGGTTATACAAACACAACATTACCCACAAACGCCCAGCCATCGTTTAGTACTGCACTAAACACCTGGGTCCTTCCAAGAACAAGTCTCCGACCGGTTCATTCATACACTCCCAAATGTTTTGGCCAGTAAGAGGGTCCAAATGCAACTTGTGAAGTCTTCAAGGAAAAGACAGCATTCATAAAATAACATCAGGGACAACTTTGTAGACTGTATGGTATGACAGGCATTCTTTATTATAAATAACCGCTCACCGTTGATAGTAAATGATCTGCTTCGGTTTCCATTGGCAGTGTGAAAAATTCAACATATTTTGAGAAACACCAATTCCTTCTTTTTCCGATATGTTTTCCAGACACAGTCCATTTTTTTTCTGAGGACACTTAGGGGAGGGGGAGGGAGAGCCATGGGCTCTGCTATCCTAAATGAGCTACTCGCGAGTAAGGGCCCCGATTTAGTTGGGCTTACTTTTCTTTTTTTACGGTGGAAACAAAATAACCTCTGGTTTTATTACTTTCCCCGCTGCAGTCTTTGGAAAGTCCCTTTTTTATAACAGTCTGCTCCTACTCCTCAGTGCTCTCCCAATGTCCTTCGGCGCTTTATTAACTCTTTGTAGTTTAGGAATAATACTATCCCTTGTACAACTCTCCCTCAAATGCATACACATCTCAAAAATGGTCTAGCGATTTGCTGCTTTGCTTTCAGCGGCCAGAGAGGGCTTAGATATTTGGTCAAAACAGATGTTTAAAAGGGGAACTTTTTACTGTGGTTTTAAAAATCTCTCTCTCTCTCTCTCTCTCTCTCTCTCTCTCTCTCTCTCTCTCTCTAATGTCGGATAAAGAAAAGAAAATATTTTTAATCATTACGATCCCATAATAGTGTCTTGAACCCCTTTCCATAGTAAACTTCTTTCGCACACGGAATTTATTTTGTGTAGTAGTGAAAGGTCGGGTTTGGAGTTTCCTTTTGTAAACTCGCTTTTACTCTAAGATGTATCCGAGGGTCCCTTTGTGTTCCAGAAATGAAGAACTGGTTTTTAAAACAATAATATAAGAATTCCCAAATCGATCCTAAGTTGCTGCGGAGCGGAGCAAAGGCGGAGAAAGCTAGAGATCGCAAGCCTAAATCTCATTGTTTTCTTTTTATTTCAAAGAGGGGTGGAAGAAGAAAAAAAGAAACCCTGAACGATTCTCATCCCTTTGATTGATTAAGGTCTTGAATAACTTGAGGCTTGAGAGTGACAGTCCCTGAATAGACGATTGCAAATAAAAAGAGAGAGAGAAAGAGAGAGAGAGAGAGAGCCCTGTGGAAAGCCCGGCTGGCACTTCAGAGTGCAAAGGAGGCGAGTTTGCTGGCACTTACCAAAGTTATAAATAAAAGGACATGCACAATAGTACCTTCTTTAAAGACAGACAGTCTTTACAACACTCCTGGCGTCATATCCTGCTGTGGTCCCTTCAGCTCCTAGTCAGCCTTTTCTCTTTTTGGCTTTTTCAAAACTTTTATTCTCTCTCTCTCTCTCTCTCTCTCTCTCTCTCTCTCTCTTCTTCCCCCTCCCAACTCTCCAGCCCCGCCAGCACTTTAAAGTTTCAATGCTCCAATAAATTCCTGGGAAGAGCTGCTTCTTAGCAAAGTTCACTTTTAACCAACATCTATAGAAGTGTTAGATGCATGGTAGGTACACAACACTCCTTAAAAGAGAGACACAGAGAGAAGGATGAGAACAAAGAGACAGAAATTCAGCCCCCAAAGGGTTTGATCCCCTCGGTTTGTCAAGTGAGGAGGGATCCAAGAAGATCCTCTGAGATCCCCTAGGACTCTTTGGGATCTTCTTTTAAAAACAAATCAGATGTGTCCCCATCATTTCAAGGCTCTCTCGAGGTCCAAGTAAAGTTTGGGGAAAGTTTGAAGCCCTTAGAAAGTTGAGGAAAGGTGGGGAGAGAGGGCAGGGAAAGAAATGTGGTGGCTTCTGGCCGGAATTGGGAGACCAACAGAAAAGAAAAGAAAGGCTCCGATTCCCGAGAAGCCCCAGAAATTTGGGTTTTTGCCCTTTCTCCTCTGGGCCGAGGACACCTAGCAGCCACTCTCGGCCCGAAAGGGAAGGAAAAAGGAGAGGGGAAGAGAGGAAGAGGGCAAGAATGACCCTGATTTGAAGGGCTGCTGTCTTAGGGGCATCTCTTTCCAAGGAAATTATTACATGATTAAATTGATGATGATGATGGGTGGGTGGGAGGAAGAGACCTCCTACCCCTCTCCTCTTCTCCATCCCTCCTCTTTCCCTTTCTCTCCCTTGCCAGGCCCTTTGGGGGCAGAGCCCTCCACTGGATCCCGGGGATCAGGGATCGCAGGGTTCATCCCCGGCGGCAGATCTGGCGGCGAAGGGAAAGCGGCCTCCTCCTGTCGTCCAATCAGCGCCTCCCTCCTCCAGACGGGACAGTCTCTTTGCTGGCCAATGGCGGCGCAGGGATCCCAAAGGAAGCTGGCGGGGGGAAAGGACGAATAAATGCTCCCCGGCGGAGTCCCTCTCACTCCCGCTCCGTCGCAGGAAGAAAGCCTTCCGCTGCCACTCAAGGGCCAGGTCCTCTCGCCAAGGGAGCCCAGCCGGGGCAGGGGCCCAGGAGGAGGAGGAGGAAGAAGGGAAGGAGAAGGAGGAGGAGGAGAAGGAGGAGAAGGAGAAGGAGGAAGAGAAGCGCCTGCCAGTCAGTCAGTCCCTCTTCTTTGAGGGGAAAACTTTCTCTCTCTCTCTCTCTTTCTGTTTCTCTCTCTCTGCCACACCTCCACTTGGAGAAATCACTTTTTACAGACAGAGAGGGGGAACTGAGCTTCCCTCCCTTTTCCTATAGTTTTAACCTCCCCTTTACATCCCTCTACTTTAAAATATTGTTTACACACACACACACACACACACACACACACACACACACACACGGAGCAGGGTTTTCTTACCAGAGGTGATCTGCTCTTTATTCTTATTACACTTCTTCTTTCTCCTCCATCTCTTCATCCTCTTCCCCTCTTCTTCTTTCTTTTCCCTCTTCTTTCTTCTTCTTCTTCCACTTCTTCCTCTCCTTCTTCCTTCTTCTTCTTCCTCTTCCACTTCTTCCTTTCTTCTTGTTCTTCTTCCACTTCTTCTTCTTCTCTTTCTGCCTTCTGTCTTCTTCCTTCTTCCTTTCTTCTTCCACCACCACCACCACTACTTCTTCTTCTTCTCACTACCTGGATATAATCGCGCTTAAGAAAAAGCCAAGCTGCGTCCGAAATGACAACTCTGGGTGGAGCTGTCCCAAGGATGATGCGACCAGCTCCCGGACAGAATTATCCTCGCAGTGGGTTCCCATTAGAAGGTAAGACCAAGGGCCAGAGACTCAGGTCTGGGGGGGGGGGGGGGAGAGAGAGAGAGAGAGAGAGAGAGAGAGAGAGAGAGACCAGGCGAGGAGGGAAGGGGGATCCGAGGAAACCTCTTGGAGGCCGGTTGGACCTGCATGAATATTGAATTAATGCCTTAGTTAAGGACAACACACACAAAATACACACACACATATATATAACCCCCCATACACACACATACACATATAGACAAACACACGTATGTCAGAATGAACAGGTAGTCAGCAATCAAAACGATTCAGATTACAATGCACATTGACTTGGAAGAATCGGATCCCTCGGGCCTAATTTCAACTATTAGCCATTTTGTTTTAATTTACGTTGTAAATCGCTTTGGGTTCCAAAAAAAAAGGGGGGTTTGGAAAGGCTATAAATGACATAAAGAAAGTAGAATAGAATAGACTTATCAACTCAAGGAATTTAGGTAGCCTCAACTTACCAAGAACCTGTGGAGTCAATAGGTCTTCTCTAGTTGGGAATAACAATCGGGTTTAGGCCACTGAAATCCGCAGTAGGACTTGCTTCCAAGTAATCTTCCGAGATCTAGGATTGCGACTAGCCTCAATAATAGAAGGGAAGCACAAATGGATGTTCACCTAACCTTGGTGGGCAATGATACCTTTTCAGGGGACACAAGTCAAGGGACCCCGGCTGAAATTTTGGAATAAGGACCTTCATTTCTTCCAATAAAAAACCCAAAACAAACAAACAAAAAACAACAACAACCCTCTTCATTTGAAAACCCTTCATAGGATTCGGCCTACCATTTAATTCTCTCTTGTTTCGCTTGTAAAGGAAATGACAAAAATAGAAATCGTGGTTGCTGCTCTGGCTGCTGTGACTACTACAACACAGTTATAGTAATAGTAGTAATAATTAGACATTTCTTATGAACAACTAATTCTAAAATGACTTGTTTTAACACAAATTCCCCCTCCCGGCTCCATATATATATATATATATATATAAAGTAGGGTTGACTGAGTCAACGATCCCTGTACACCAAGGACAAAGCAAACAGAAAACTACCCAACTAAGTAAAGTTTACACACAGAGCTACAAAACGCACTTGGAAAATCGTGACATGTAAACAACACATCCCAGCAATCTTTTCCAATTTCGAAAAACTCTTCTGAGAGAGTTTTCTAGGACCTCTGTGAAGTTCTTTCTCAACTGCCTGGTATTACCTGACTCAAATGGGGAAATCCTTTCCCAGTTTTCCACCCATTAAAAAACAAGACCAGTTGGTAGGGGGGAATATGGCAAAGGAAATGGTGAAGTATAGCTGGAGCAAGTTGCCAATGGCTGGAGGGCATAATGGGTGTGTATAAGTGGACTTAGAGATGGGCAATAACACAACACAACAACACAGCCTTTTCAGAATCACAACAACACAGCTTTTTCAGAATTGGCCCTTCCGCTCAAACCATCAGATCATTCTAATATTAGCAACATTGCTTTTTCATTCCCCAAAGACTGCCACTTCGGTAAATGGCCCACAACCCTGGGTTTTAATCCAGCAGGGACGTAGCCAAGGGGGGGGTCTTGGGGTCTGAACCCCCCCCCCCCTTCCATTAGAAAAATGAATGGTGTGTGCTGCTGCTCCGCCGCACCCAAGCCCCATTATAATGGTGGCACTTAGTCTGGACCCCCCCTTCCTAAAATCCTAGCTATGTCCCTGAATCCAGATTTAACTACAGTAGACCTCTTGAAATAATTACAATGGAAAGGAGTCGGGACTGACATGGTCCCTTTCCTTTTCGATGGTTTTTACTGTAAACATAATCCACCCCAGGAGTGGTTTAAAAATATAATGGTCACACCGACATTTTCATTGCTTTCAGTGGTTTTTACTAGAAGAAGGATCCAAAATACTGGTTGACAAATAACTACAATACTGGTCATCTTCCTCAGGGTTAGAGAAGTTTGGATTTAGGAAAGTAATGCGATGCACAGCGGTGTATTCAGACAGCGGATTATAGACTATGGAAAGTCGCTAGCTCTCATGTTTTCCCGATATATATGAGAAATAGCGACTTTCCATAGTCTGTAATCTGCTGTCTGAATACACGTCATATATATATATATATATATATGGGGTGTGTGTGTGTGTGTATGTATATATATGATTGCCATGCAATCATATAAACTTTCGTAAACTTAGATCTACTTCCTCAGATGTATGGAATGAAGTGTGTCTGAATACACACACACATAGAGATATAGATATCTCTCTGTGAGTGTGTGTGTCTGTGTGTGTGTGTGTTAGTATGTATATTCAGCCACACTTCCTTTCTTACATTTGAGGAAGTAGACCTAAGTTTACAAAAGCTTATACTACAACTTCTTTCTCGCAGTTAGTCAAAAAGGTGCAACAAAGAGGACCCTTTATATGCAGGGTGACCAGATGTCCTAACCACAAAAATGGACAAGGCACTGCAAAATGTAGGACGTTCCAAAAAAAATTATAGGACAATGCTAACTAACAGCTAAAAACACTAATATCAATGTAGACCTATGCTTCTTCGTCCTGCTGCTAAGGGAGGACGTTTTGAAATTCCTCCTGGACCGAAGGTTGGCATTGAGGGTGTGTCCTGGAAAAGGAGGACGACTGGTCACCCTGTATGTGTCTGTCTGTCTGGCTGGCTGTGTATATATACGCACACATATATACATACACATACAGGTATATGAATTTGACATTAACATTATGATAAAAGATGAAAACTGTGTAAAAGCCAGACAGAGGTCAACCTCAAGTTGAGCCTGAGACGAGTCAGGATTCGTTCCTAGCCTAATGTAGGTTGCGAAGATGGAGAGATTTGTCCAACCCAATCTTTTTACGGGGGAGAATATTCCCAATGAAGCTCAGCGCATAGCTTCCTACCTCTGGTCAACAAGGATCTTTGATTTATTCTCAACTTTACTTTTTCAATGCATCCGAGGAAGGAGACTGAAGTCTGCAGAAACCTCGTGCTGCCAACTTTCTCTCTTTCGTCCAAGGTGCTCCAAGATCTCTCTCTCTCTCTCTCTCTCTCTCTCTCTCTCTACCGATTTTTGCAGACTAACAGGGCTCTAGCTTTGGTGAAAGTTCTCAGCGTATTTAAAGGGGAGCCAAGGTCCACATTTTGGCCTTTTACATTTTTATTTTAGTGTTTTGTGGCATCAGGACAGGGGGAGATCTTGGTCCCCTAGATCTTCATCCCGACATCTCTCTTTTTGGTCCAGTGTCGACTCCTCTGGGCCAAGGCCGGGTCAACCAGCTCGGGGGCGTCTTCATCAACGGCCGCCCTCTTCCCAACCACATCCGCCACAAGATCGTGGAGATGGCCCACCACGGCATCCGGCCCTGTGTCATCTCCCGCCAGCTCCGGGTCTCCCACGGCTGCGTCTCCAAGATCCTCTGCAGGTACCAGGAGACCGGCTCCATCCGACCGGGGGCCATCGGAGGCAGTAAGCCCAAGGTGAGGATGGAAAGGGGGCAGCAGAAGGGATCGGGCAAAGTGGGCATCTGGGGAGACATCAGCTGCTAGGAGGCCTCGCGGGTGGAGAGGCTCCCAGCCAGGTTCAGGCGAAAGGTTGTGGGTGCTTCTGAGTGTGTGTGTGTTGGGTGCCTTCCTTTCCGACTTATGTCGCCCCTGAAGTGAACTGGTCACAGGGTTTTTTTGGCAAGATTTGTTCACCATTGCCATCCCCTGAGGCTGAGAGAGTGTGACTTGCCCAAGGTCACCCAGTGGGTTTCCAAGGATCCCAACCCTAGTCTCCAGAGTTCAGCGCCCAAACAGCTTCATTTATATACCGCTTCATACTGAACTAACAGTGTCTAAGCGGTTTACAACTGTAACCCAAACTACTACACAACGCTTGGCTGTGTGTGTGTGTGTGTGTGTGTGAATGAACGAGCTAGCAGTGGTTTAAGTGTTGGACTAGGATTCTGGGAGACCAGGGTTTGACCCCCTTCCTAGCCATAGGTGACCTTGGGCATGCCACTCTCTCAGCCTAAGGGGAAGGGAATGGCAACCATTTTCTGAATAAAGCTGGCTAAAGCTGGAGTCCATGTGAAGCAACACTAGGCACAGATGCGCACATAGCTTTCGCCCTCGCTATTTCAGAGCGAGGTTTTTGAGCAATTTGGACACTGTCAGAGCCAACTGTAAGTAACTGGGGTTTCAAAAAGCAAGACTCCCTCCCCTTCCCCAGTGTAGAAGTGAAGCAGAGGCCTAAGTCTCTGAGTAGAGCTGGAGAGAGTTCTCTTTCGGGGATGCTTGGAACTGAAGGTCGGTCCACAAAGCTGACGGGGGATTTGGGGAGTTGTAGTCCGAATAAAGGCATTTTCCTCAACACTGTGAGAAGCAGGCATGATGCTCTCGCTTCAAGAGCACGATCTCAAGGAGGGAAAACCTTGTTTCACCCACATTGGAGCAATAAGCTGGGGTGGCACCGCTTTAACTGCCCTGGCTCAAGGCTCCGCTCTGGGCCCCACAACAAACTCTAACTCCCAGAATTCCATAGCCTTGACCTAGAAAGAGTTAAAGCGGTGCCAAACCGGGTTATTGCTCCAGTGTGGATACAGGCCTGGTTCCCCTTCCTCTGCCCTCCATGGGGCACAATGATTCCCAAACTTTGGTCCTCAAGGTGTTTTGGACTTCAGCCCCCTGAATCCCCAGCCAGCTTGATCAAAAGTCAGGCATTTTTGGGATCTGGAGTCCAAAACACCTGGAAAACCAAAGTTTGGGAACCACTGCCCCATCCTAAGCCTTCCTGGGGAATAAAGCTACTGTTATATCTACCGCTACAATCGAGCGCACAAGCCCTTCTTTGGT
Source organism: Sceloporus undulatus (assembly GCF_019175285.1). Classification (NCBI taxonomy): domain Eukaryota; kingdom Metazoa; phylum Chordata; class Lepidosauria; order Squamata; family Phrynosomatidae; genus Sceloporus; species Sceloporus undulatus. Next base: position 231,175,381 of record NC_056524.1, on the reverse strand, counting down.
GTCTACTTAGGTCTAGAAATAAAATACAGAAATAATCCAGTTTGAGACCACTTGAACTGCTCTGGCTCAATACCAGGGAATTCTGGGAACTGTGAATTCTTGAGGCATTCAGCCTTCTCCATCAGAGAATTCCGGTGCCACAATAAACTGCAATTCCTTGGATTCCCTAGCACTGAGCCAGGGCAGTTAAAGCGGTCTCGAACTGGATTATTTCTGTAGTGTGTTTGGGACCTTAGATGCCAAGGCCACTGAGTTCAAAGAAACCTTATCCCAAGCAAAAAAAGGGTGCAGCTTTCGCTCGGATTTAATCTTTCGGATCTAGAAATTCGGGCCAGGCTAGTGCTTCTGCAAATTGGTTTATAACTCAGGATCCGGATTAGGGCCCTACCACCTTGAAAGCCCTGAGCCTAAAGGATTTTTCTCACAGGAAAGAGACTGGGAAGGCCTCAAAAGAGCCAGGAGATCAGCCAGCATTGAAACTCAATTGTTTTTCAAGATTGCAGCATGGACCGCGCGTGCCTGTCTTGTGCCTCGACTTAGCCCCCTTCCTACTACTCTCTTCCGTCCTCCAGATTTTACTTAAGCAGCTGTTTGGAAATTCTCCTTAAAATCAGTTGGTTTCTCTTGCAAGTAAATGTATTTTGGGCTGGTTATTTTTATTTTATTTTATTTTTTGAAACGTAGAGCTTCCTTCCTTCCTTCCTTCCTTAACCCGTTACTCAAAAAATACACACAAAGCTTCCCATGTGTATTTTTGAATCGGATTATTATGCAAAATCGGATGATTATTATTATGATTTCCATTTGCCCAAGAAGCTAGAGAACTGAATAGCCGCATCTCCTGGTAATAAACGAGGGGTTTAGGTTTTCTTTTTTTAAAAAAGTATTATTTGTAACGTTTCCTTCTAAAAGCACTTCCCAGCTTTCAAATAAATTTACCTTGGTTTCTATTTCCTCCCTCCCTTGTATGCTTTCCCTTGGAGAGCAAAGGAATGGGTGGCTTTGAAATCTAAACGCAACGTAACAACTTGTTTTATATCACATCTGCGTTTTCTATAAATACCATAAAGTGCCTTCGGTCTGATGACTACAATAAAGGCTTGATTGATTGAAATGTACTATAAAGTCTGGGTTTTCTTTTCCCCCAGTGGAAGGGAGGGTTGATAGGAGAGGAGACAATTTCGGCTCAACCGGTTGTGTGAAGTTGTGTGGAGTTGCGTACATGCCCGACTTGGCTTGGCTTGCAATTCCTTCGCTGTTGTTTCCCCGAGAATTTTCCGCTTGCGGAAAGTTTTCATGTACTTTGGCAACTTCTTTATGGACTTTTGTCCTGTCATTAACTAGATAGGAATATGCCCCCCACCCCACCATTCCTTCTACCCACCCTCCTCCTTTTTGGGAATTTTATTTTATGTTATTTCAATTTTCCGACACATCCTTTGGATACGAGTCCTCTTGATTTCACTCTTTATGGCCACATTATGGCTTTAGGATGAGGCGGGCGGGTGCACAGACCATGCACTTTTGGGATTGTCTTTTCCTCCCCCAAAATAAAAGAACTTAGGGCTCCCGATTCTTTATCTCCCCCCCAACCCTACGATGAGATCTTTTTTGAGGGAGAGTGGTACTAATTTTCAAAAGCTCCTGCCCCACTCATTTCATCTCCTCGCCTCAGCTGTTTTACGTCAAGCGGACACCCCAAGGGTCTAGTTGAAAAGCTGATGAGATGGAGGATTGTGGGGCAACGATGCAGGGTTTCGTTCAGACTTTCAACAGCATCACTTCGATCTCAGTCCTAATAGGCTCCAGATTGGCGGAACCGTCGGTTTGATTTCTCTTCCCTTGTTCATTAATTCGTTCATTCCCCTTCCTCCAGTCCTTCTCATTTTCTTCCCTTTCTCCTTCCTTCCTTCCTTCTTTTTTCTTCCCCTTTCATCTTGCTCTCTCTTCTCCCCTTCTTCCTCCTGTCTCCTTTCTTCCTTTTCGTCCTCTTTTTTCTTCCTCTCTTCCCTTCCTCTCTTCATTCCTTTCTGGTCCCCTTCCTTCTTTTGTTTCCTCTTTTATCTTCCTCTCTTTTCCTTCCTTTCCTCCTTCCCTTCTTTCCTTCCTTCGTTTCCTTCCTCTTTTATCTTCTGCTCTTTTCCTTCCCTCCTGACCTCCTTCCATCTTCCCCCTCTTTCATACTCTCCTCTGTTTCCTTCCTTCCTTCCTTTTTTCTTTCTCTTTTTTCTTCTTCTTTCCCTCCCTCTTGTCTCCTTCCTTCTTTTTCTTCCTCTTTTATCTTCCTCTCTTTCCCTCTCTCCCTTCCTGCTATGTTCTCCCTTCTTTTTTTCCTAGTTCCTCTTTCTCTCTTTTTCTTCTTCTCTCCTTCTTTTCTTTTCTTTCTTTCGTTCTTTTGGTCTGTCTGTCTCTTTCTCCTTCCTTCCTTCCTTCCTTCCCTCCTTCCAATCTTTCTCTGCCCCACTCTTCAAAACACCAAATGTACAAACTGTTCTTTCTTTCCGGATCCTTTCTATTAAAGCAGGTGACGACGCCGGATGTCGAGAAGAAAATCGAGGAATATAAGCGCGAGAACGCCGGCATGTTTAGCTGGGAGATTCGGGACAAACTGCTCAAGGACGGCGTCTGTGACCGAAACACCGTGCCTTCAGGTAAGCCCCGCCAGAGACAGGACTCCTCTCCCCCGATCCTCTCCTCTCTTCTTCGGACCCCCGCATCCTTTGGATTTCTCCTCTTTATTCCAAAATTCATCCCAAATTCGAAATCAATTCGGTGGCCTCTTTGCGAAATAACGATGATCTTAAAATCAACAGGAGATTTGGGACTGAAGATGCTGGAACTTTTGAAAATCTCAAGGGAATGCAAATACTGACTTTACATTTGGTTCGACCTCGGTTGTATCCGCACTGGAGAAAAGATCCTGTTTGATACCGCTTAAACTGCCATGGCTCCAGACTGTGGTGCCACAACAAACTACCATTCCCAGAATTCCACAGCCCGGAGCCATGGTAATTCAAGCGGTATCAAACCGGATTATTTTTCCAGTGCAGAAGCAGCCCTGGATCGGAATGCATTCAATGTCTCCAGTCGAAATCATCGCCCTCCATTGTTGTTTCTATCCATCGTCCATAAATGGATTTGCTTAAACCCTAGCTACGGATCTATGTTTACTCCGAAGTGACTTCCATTCTATGCCATGGGATGTCTTCCCCACTAAGGGATTTTTAAGAGAACCCATTGAAAGCCCCAACAACCAGGCTATTGGACCCAAAGTGAGGAGACCCCTTGAATCCAGCAATGCTTCAGTTCGTCGCATAGATGCAACAGGTCTACTCCAGAGGGAGCTTGCCGTTGTTGCTGACTTCTTGCTAGCCGCCTTGAATCCTATTTTGGAAGCAAGGCATTGATGTAAATCCTTTAAATCAATAAAATAAATATATATAAATAAAATAAGTAACAAAAGACGGCCGGCTTGAGAGGGAAGGTGTTCACTTGGGTGAGGAGGGATTTTGCAGGGGTTTTCTTTTAGCCTCACCTTTAGTCTACTTTAAAGGTTTGCTGAATTTCAATCGCACCTTTGTCAAATACATGCAATCTTCACCTTCAACTCCACTATCATCTTTTGCATTTTAACTTTCCTCTCTTCGGGGAAAAAAATACACTCAACCGTCAGCTGTATTTTATTAAGGTTTCTCCATGGGTTATAATAACCTTTGTTGGAGTTAGATGACTCTTTTCCTTGGGTCCAAAACACACTGGATAAATAGTCCGGTTTGAGGCCCTTTTAACTGCCCTGGCTCAGTGCTAGAGAATCCTGGCAATTGTAGTTTCTGACAAAGAAGGTTCAAAGTCTCACAAAACTAGAGTTCCCAGAATTTCCTAGCATTGAGCCAGGGCAGTTAAAGTGGCCTCACACTGGATTATTTCTGCAGTGTGTTTTGGACTCTGAAGTGATTCAGAATCCCTGCCCTTCTTCTTGGGGTTCAATACTGCCATTTGGGGATCTCTAGCACTCACTATGATATTGTCCAAGTCAGGAGAAAGATATACTTCCCGGGATATTTGACCTGTGCTGGGTTTTGCCCTCCTTTTCCTCCTTTTTTTCCTTTCCTCTGAGACCTCAGGCGACAGGGATGGGGCACACAGACAGACAGATAGACAGACGGCAGCCTTTTTAGGGTCCCTGGTGGGGCCTCCGTCATTCGGTGGCAGAGAGACTTAAGAGCGGGTTTTATCTTATAGGCACTGGATGAAAGGGAAAAGAGACCTTGTTGTAGTTCTGGGGGAGGGGGCCTGGGGGGGCTGCTTTGGGCTAGGGTTACATTGTAAAAAGAGGACGGGCGATCTTCAGGGCATGTCACTTTTCTCGAGTTCCTAAATCCAGAGGGATCCGATTCATTCCCGTTTTGAAGCACAGGATCGTGGGGAGGGAAAACTTGTTTTTAATTAACATCTGCTCCTCCTCCGGTCCCATTTTTTGAGGCTTTTCCTTTTTGAAGATGGGATGATCAGCAGGCCAGGAATATAAAAGTGCTGGGGAAATCTCTTCCCTTAAACAAAGTGGCACATTGCATCGTCTGAAACTTATTTCCTGCATTAGAAAAGGCCGCACATGGGATGGTCTTCCTTCCTTCCTTCCTTCCTTCCTCCTCCTCCTCCTCCTCCTCCACCTTCTCCTTCTCCTTCTTCTTCTTCTTCGCTTCAGTTTCTTTTCTCCCTTCACTACTCCTTCCTTAGGAATATTTCCCGGGCGAAATCTTCTCTCTCCCAACTAGTTTAGACCCTGTGTTTGGGAAAATCCACTAAATTCCGTGATTTTCAGTAGATGCGCTCTAGCTGGGATGGACAAATGGCTTTCGATCTTTTCCTGTAAGGTTCAGAGTGCTTTTTTCCCTTTAAAACTCTGAAATGTTTTGATGTTAAGTTTCCAGGACTAATTCGTGGTAGCTCCCCAAGGGACTACCCTTATGTCCTTTGGAGGTCAGCGTGTGCCTTTTGGCTGCATCCGCACTGCAGAAATAATCTGGTTTGATCCCACTTTAACTGCCAGGGTTCCCTGCTATGGAATTCTGAGAATCTGCTCTGATGCCTCAGCAAACTACCATTCTCAGAATTTCATAGCATGGAGCCATGGCAGTTAAAGTGGGATCAAACCGGATTATTACTGCAGTGCGGATGCAGCCTTTGTCTCCTGTAGTGTGCTGACAAACTGCTTTAAACATACCCATTCTCTGCTCCATCCACCTCCTATTTAGCCAGATAAGCAACCGATGGAAGTTTGATATTTTAACCAATCTCAAGCAAAAACCTTTCCAGGCGTGGAAATGCTATAGAAACAAATGGGAATGAAATTTCAGCTTGTCCAGATATGTTTAAGAGCCGTATTCAGCATCAATTCTCTCCCCGTGTTCTTTGCAATAAGGGAGCATCTGCACCCAACTGACTTCACAATAAAATGCTTTTCCTGCTGCAGATTTAGGTCCAAATACACTGCAGAAATAATCCAGTTTGACAACACCACTTTAACTGCCCTGGCTCAATGCTAGGAAATTCTGGGAACTGTAGTTCTGTGAGACATTTAGCCTTCTCTGCCAGAGAGTTCTGGTCCCACAGTAAACTACAATTCCCAGGATTCCCTAGCACTGAGCCAGGGCAGTTAAAGCAGTCTCAAACTGAATTATTTCTGCAGTGTGTTTTGGACCTTAGGCAACATTCATGTGAGTAAGCAGAGCAGAGGGGGACGTGCTTCAAACTTAAACCTAAATGGGAATGGGATGCAGAACTACAATCTTAAGTGGACCAATATCCCAATCCATCGTGTTTTTATTTGGAAGATCAATTAGAATTGATGTTCACGATTGCGTTAACATCCAGTGGAGACACCTGTGAAGCCCCGAAAGCTTTGTGTCTATGTGCCTTCAAGTCGCCTCTGGATTTATAGCGACCCCATTCATTTCCTAGGGTTTCCTCAGGCAAGGAATACTGTACTCAGAGGTGGCTTGGCCAGTACCTTCCTCTGAAACATAGCCTAGAGCACTTGCAGGATTCCTTGGCAGTCTCCCATCCAAGTACTAATCAGAGCTGACCCTGTTTAGCTTTCAAGATCAGACGGGATTCGGGTGCCTTTAAAACTAGCATGGTGTTATTTTGCCTCAGTGAAGATCGAAGAAACCTGTGAAGTTGGAAAGCTAACGTGATGCAATTTGCTTGGCCCATTTAAAAGTATTAGGATGGATATTTGGTTGCGTTGGTTTGTGTTTGTCATAGGTGCTCTAGGCTATATTTCAGAGGAAGGCAATGGCAAGCCACCTCTGAGTGTCCCTTGCCTAAGAAAACTCTATGAGCATTAATGGGCTTGGCATAAGTCGACTTGAAGGTCAGCCTAGCTACCCGCGGAAATGTTTTCTCAATCGAGTAAACATGTGTGAGATAAACCAGCTTTTAAAATCGAGTTCTTTGGCTTAAAAAGTTGATAGACCTGGATCCCGCCCACCCACAATTAAATGGTTTATGGACCTCTCGAGGGTCTTCTTGAATCTATAGTGGTGCTTTTTGAATGTATGAGTCCGGAGAAAAAATTACAACGCACTTCAGTTTATATATACATGTGTGCGTATATAAATTCAGTTTATATAGATGTGTGTGTCGCCGCTGGGTTGAAAGTTGCTCAGAGGCTGCTGCTTGGAAATCTCGGTCCCGATGCCTTCTTCGTCTTCTTCTCCTCCTTTCCCAAAAGTAATATCCAGTTGCAAAATGCAGTTGCAAAAACGATCTTCCTTCGGGTGTGAGATCAACAGGAAAAGCCATTTTTTGGGGTCCCTGAGAGGTTCCCTAACTGCGAACAGATATCGGAGCGGCCCGACAATAGGTTTATGGAAAATAAGTAACGGATTTCTGGAGCCAGCCTGGTTTGACTGTTAGATTACGGTCCAAAACACACTGTAGAAATAATCCGGTTCGAGACCGCTTTAACAGCCCTGTCTCAGTGTTAGGGAGTCCTGGGAATTGTAGTTGATAGTGGCACAAGGGCTCCTTGACAGTGAAGGCTAAATGTCTCACAAAACCACCGCTCCCAGAATTGCTTAGCATGGAACCAGGGCGATTAAAGTGGTCTCAAACTGGGTTATTTCTGCAGTGTGTTTTGGACCTACGACTCTGGAGATCGGCTTCAAGTCTCCACTGGGCGATGGAAATCCACTTGGACAAGGCACACTTTCTCAGCCTCAGAGACAGGCAAAGGCAACAATCTTGCCAAGAAAACTCTATTTAAAAAAACAAAAATCCCCCTTAGGGTCGCCGTAAGGCACAAAACAGCAAAGAACCTTTGCTTCCAAGGCAGTTAAAGGCAGCGGGGAAGGGGTCAGAAGGGATCAGGACCGACCTTTCCGAGCAGCAAAGGCCAAGCTCAGCCAGGGAGATCCACCCAAGGGAGGCTTCTGGCTTCACGGCTGCCTTTCCCTCCCCTTCTTTCCCCAGTGAGTTCCATCAGCCGCATTTTGAGAAGTAAATTTGGGAAAGGAGAAGAAGAAGAAGCCGAGCTGGAGAGGAAAGAAGTGGAGGAAAGCGAGAAAAAGGCCAAGCACAGCATCGACGGCATCCTCAGCGAGCGAGGTAAGGCCGGCTTGCTTCTCTAGGCGCCTCCGTCGCCGGAAATACTATTTATTGACTGGGTCCACACGGCAGAAATAATCCGGTCTGGGACCACTTGAACTACCGTGGCTCAATGCAGTCCCAAAGCACTGAGCCGCGGCAGTTCAAGTGGTCTCAGACCGGATTATTTCTGCCCTGCGGATCCAGCCAAGGAGATCGGGTGTCTTTGGGGGGGGGGAAGGTGGCCTATGGGTCTGCGGGGACCCTCGGTGCGGTGGAAGTCTGTGTTTGGAGAGCGTTGGATGGGGCAGATCAGGCTGCCCCTCTTCTTTGGACTCCATCAAAAAGGAAGAAAATAATGAAGGATGGCTTCTGGAGGACAGGTCTCAGCGCTGGCCTTCCTTTGTGGTGGCTCTAGCTTTTGTGGAAGGGCTAGGAACTCAGGAAGCCTAGATGTTTGAGAAGGCTAAGCCCTTCTGCCCTTGCAAAAACGACTTCTGCGCCCATGGCGGATTTTTGTGGCTTTTCAGAGCTTGCCAGACGTTCCCTAATGTAGAGAAATCGGATATATTAAATATCCGCTTTTCTTATATATTTGCCTCTCCACATCTCCCCTTTCTTTTTTCCTTCCTTCCTTCCTTCCCTCAGCATCCATCTCAACCCTCTCTGTAGGTTAATTTCAGATCTCATGAATAGGATTCCTTGCTCAGCTCTTAACAGACTTTTTGCAGAAATAGGGGACATCGGGATTTTTTAGGACTGGGTTTTAGCCGAGGCCGGACCGAATTTGATTGTTAGATCTAGAAGCTGAAGTCGGGGGAGCAAGATTGCACAAGTATAGCCGTTTGATGTCACTTTAAACTTGCATGGAATTCTGGGATTTGTAGTTTGGTGAGTGGGCGAGCATTCTCTCTGGTAGAATGGTCTAATCCAAGACCTAACCCAATCTAATCAGATCTAATCTAATTCCTGCACTAAAGTACTAAATAAAGCTCTTTAGTGGAGAACTCTAAAAGTGCATCACCTCACCAAGCAACCAATCAATGGATTCTGTAACGTGAAATCGTGGCAGTTAAAGTGGGATCAAACTGCTCTAACTGTGCAGTGTGGACACACTCTCAGACTTAAAGAAGTGGGAAGGTCTGATGGGATCAAGGGGAACCTCCTCCTGAGACAGACTGAGGTTCTTTCCACGCAGTCCCCAGTCTACTGAGCCAGCCACTTGATGCACCAAAGAAAAGCAAATCAAGATTTTACCTGGATAAATAAAATGGCAGGAAAACTTCCATGGATTATTTTGTGCCTGTGGGCACTTCTGTACCAGACAGATGAGGGGACGAGTTTGCAAACCTGATAGGATACAGATATCCCTCAACCGCTTGAGATGTGGCCATTGACTGGAAACAGGATCCTATGTGGTCTGTCTCTGTCTGTCTGTCTGTCTGTCTGTCTCTCTCTCTCTCACACACACACAGCCTCTTCAAGCCCCAATGAAACCAGCTACACCGAGCTCTGGGTCTAATCGGGGTCACTACAGACCTCCTGGTTTCAGTGAGCTGGAGGTACTCAGGTTGAAATCCCAAACAGGGAGGATTTTCCTCCTCTGAACCCAATGGACACCTAAATCGTATTGCTAACCTGTCTAGAATAAAGCCATTGAATGAATTGGATTTACCCACCTGTTGACTCACCATTCAGCAATAGATTCAATGGGGTCTGCTCCAGGCCTGTAGCTGTTGAATATATGTGTGTGAACTGAAGTCATAGCCTCTCCCCACCGAATGTAAGAAATTTTCCTTCAGTCCCCAAATGTCTAAGATTTTCAGCGCCAGACCTTTATTACCTAAAACTCTCATATTTGTTGCTCTTCGCATTCCCTTGGTCTCTCTGTCGTTGTTGCTGTTGTGCTCCTTCACGACATTGGCTACTTATGACGACCAGAAAACTGTCCTGTGTCGATTTTGTTTGTTTTGGGGAAGTTTTGTTCAGAGGGGATTTGTCTTTGTCTTTCTCTGAGGCTGAGAGGGTGTGACTTGCCCAGGTTCACCCAGTGAGTTTCCATGGGATTGGAGCCCTGGTCTCCAGGGTTGTAGCTCAGCACTGAAACCAATACACCACGCTGGGTCTCCTAAGCTAAACACTTAGCTGAAGTTTTAGTGAACTGAAATACTAGATATTTAGGGACTGAACGAAAGTTTTATTGGGGGTCAGAATTCTTCTTCTTTTGTCATTGCCCCAGTACAGTACATCTCTGGCTGGGACTAACCTACAAGATTTCAGCCAGGGTCCAAATATTAGTTGACAAAAGTTTGTGCGATTCCTTCTTGCTGTTCTATACCTTCTTTTGGAGCTCCACTTATGGTGGTCATATCATAGGGTTTTCTTGTCAAGATTTTGTCAGGGCAGTTAAAGCAGCCTCAAACTGGATTATTTCTAGACCTTGGCTTTTAGGGAGAGTTCGGTTTGATTTGCTCTAGGACCTATTTATTTCTTTTTCTAGCAATCCACAGTATCCTACAACTCTTCTCCAGCACCACGTTTCAAGTGAGTTGATTTTCTATCAGCTTTCTTCACAGACCATACACCTTTAACAACCAAACATGAAATTGGAAATACGATCACAGGGACAATCCTAATTTTAATATTCAATGGTGTATCTTTACACTTCAGCATCCTGTCTGGTTTCTTTATAGCTGGCCTTCCAAAAAGTCTTAGTTTTCTGATTTCCTGACTGCAGCCTCCATTCTGATTAATGGCTGAATATGGAAAACCTTGAACTACTTCAATGTCTCCAATGTCTACTTTAAAGTCAGCTAGAGTAGGCCACTGAATTGACTAGTGAGTCAACACACGGGTAAACCCCAGTGGTTGGTACTAGTAATTTAGACCAAGAATCAAAAGCTTGGTGCTGTTAGTCTGTATCAGGGATCTTGTAGTGCCTTTGAGGTTAGAAATGTTTGTAGCCTAAGTTTTCCTAGACTTCATCAGATGCCAGATGCAGGTGAAACTGTTAGGAATAAACTCTTCCAGAACATGGCCACTGAGCCTGAACCCCCCCCCCCCCAAAAAAACCCAACAACCTATGGATGCCGGCCATGAGCCTTTGACTTCAAATTGATGGATGGATTGATTTTATATCCAGCCTTTCTCTGGTGATGGGATTCAAGTTAGCTGAGTGTATCCATCTGGAATGTGGTCTTTTCCTATTGCCTTCTGCCCTAGCAAGCTTTGTTGTCTTTTCTAGTGAATCCTGTCTTCTCATGATATGGCCAAAGTAGGATTAAGATTAAGGTGAAACATTAGTTTAGAAGAGTTAAAATAGAATTAAACAATATTATTATATATATATATATAATTAAAAACAGAGTAAATAATTAATTAGTCCACTAAGTAAACCTAAGACCACTTTCTTGGGATCAAGGCCCCACGGAGCAGAAGGGGATGGGTTTCTGAGTAAAGAGGAGTTAGAAATCTGGGGGTTTTGGTGGGCTTCACAGTCAGCCTCAAAGGCTACCCAGGGAATTTGTCCGAAGGGAATGCTGGTTTTTTTAATATAAAATAAAATAAGATAAAATAAAATAAGGCAGAATAGGACCCTCGGCAACAGTGGGTTGTGTAACAGATTTTGCAACGAGATGTTTTAAAAAGCCAGGTCGAATTTGAAATCTTTTCTGGAGCTCCAACTGAGTCAGAGTAGGAAGGGAAATGAAATTGGAAGTTGGTAAACTCAGAGTAGGGTTGTTGTTGTTGGTGGTGGGGGACGGTGGGAGACTTGGTGGAGCCCCGCTGGTTCAGTAACATCAAGTCCTGGGCTGCATCCACACTGGAGAAATAACCCGGTTTGGCACCGCTTAAACTTTTTTTTCTGGCTCTGGGCTAAGGAATTCTGGGAGTTGGAGTTTGTTGTGGAGCCCAGAGCGGAGCCTTGAGCCAGGGCAGTTAAAGCGATGCCAAACCGGGTTATTTGTCCAGTGTGGATTCAGCCCTGGGTTTCGTATTTAGCTTTTTAAAGAGACGGTTTTGCAGAGTCTAACCAGGAGGAAGAAAAGGAGTTCTGAAGCTGATGTTGTGTGAGAGTGTCATTGCGAGAAAGAAAGGAAACCACACACACACCTTGAAGGATGCCATTATGTTTCACCTCCTTCTCTCCCAATCCCCCCTCCCCGATTGCATTTCCTAAATCCCTGCTTCATTGGCGTGGTTTGTGAGGAGTTCGCAATCTGGGAGAAAGAAAGTCCTAGAAGGGTTTTGTGTGTGTGTGTGTGTATAGTGAGTGTGGAGGGGCAGAGGTTTGTTGTGAACTCCTTGTGAAAGGCTCAATCGTGTGGCCGGAGATGTAGAGCCGCATCCCTTCGGCGTCCTTCCATCGGAGCGGAGCTGAAGGCATTCAATAGAAAGGAGGGAATGAGAGAAGAAGGTCGCGATCCTGCCCTTCTCAGGGCTTCCAGGCAAACGAAATACAGTCTGTAAAGGAAAAGAGAAGGCTGCTCGGTGGAGAACCTTGCATTCTTTACTGATTTCCGAGCTTCCTTCTGAGTAAACACATTCAGGGTCTGGAGGGGCTCAAAGATGCCTGTAAACACAGGCGACAACGTGCATCAAACGCCTGATCCTGACTCTCAGGGAACTTCCAACTTTATTCTTCAAAGATTTAGGAGGGTGGAAGGGGAAAGAAGGGAGAGAAAACTTTGCAGTGCCATCCTGGGCCTCTGGTGAGATGTGGTTTCTCTTGCATTCAGTGAGAGTTTCAGTGTGTGTAGGTTTGCAGCTTCAAGGAAGAGAAAGGAAATGCATATACAATACTGTGTGTGTGTGTGCGCGCGCGCGTATAAATATGTATGTGTGTGTATATATACACTCTGTGTGTGTGCGCGTGTGCGTGTGGAAAACGCTAAAAAGCATACAGGAAGTTCAGAAACAGCCCAGGATTGTGAGGCAGAACACACTTTTAAGCTCCTCCTGTGCATTTTTTTTTTGCTGAGTGGTAACCAGACAAAGTTTGTATTAAGAATGGTTTCTGCAGAATCAAGTCTCAGTTGAGATCAGTGGCACTTGCACTTGCATCCTCAGGTTTTCTGGCAGTGCACACACATATATATATTCATTCTGGTAGGTTTAAAACAAATATTAACCCACTTTGCAGTTGCCACCTGTTATCACTGAAGGATCCTCAGTCCACATCTGTGTAGGCTGTCAGCCTGGTACTGATATTATATTCAGTTTTTCCAAGACCTTGTAGCCTGGGTTGGCAGACAGAGGTTTTTACTAGTACTGGGTGACTTGTTTGAGGTTCCCCATATACCAGCCCTCCTCCTCCTCCTCCTCCTCCTCCTCCTCCTCCTCCTCCTCCTCCTCTGCCCTGCAGATCTACCATAGGCCCTGGAGAAGAGGAGACAAAAGTACCAAATGAGCTGGTCAAACATTTGTACAACTTTTCCAGCTTTTACAAAGAAGGCCTTCTATACACAATCTACACTTGGAGATGAACTTGGAAAACAAAGAAGGGAGAGTCCATTGAAACTCACACTTTAGCTCTGGCCAGACAAAGGTTCAGCTAGCAGCAGCTTGATGTGGACAAAAGAAGGCAACCTTTTTATAATTCAAGGAGAAAAGAAGAGAAAACAGGCCCCACAATAGGCCCAGAAAAGACATTATGGGCTTGCAATGAGGGATGAATTATTCAAGGAGCCCCAATAGCCAATGCTCTGAGGAGTTTTATGGACTCTCCACCGTGGAAAAAGTGGCTATTTTCACCTACAAAATGTTTCTACTCTTTCTAGACGGCTAGAGATGCCGACAGCCATTCAGGATAGACAACTGAAACCATTCTTTAAGACTATAGTATCCCTCTGCATTGTAAAGGGGTGAAAGAGGGGGAGAGAAACACCCTCAAGTCTACTAGGGATTTAAGGAGAGCTGCATCTTCACAGTGTTTAAATGTTTGTAAAAATGGCACAGATTTTCATGGAAAGATAAATAAGGCTTAAAGGTTCATTGTTTTTTATTTTTTTGGTAAAGGTAGGCTGATCATTGATCGTCTTTTGCACTGAACAACCTTTGCACTCAATAGAGATTTCCACATTGTGGAATAAACAAGTTCACAATAGAAGAAAATATGTTGGGGGGGGGAATGGGCTAGTTAGTTTCAGAAATGGCTCCCAGTTTTGGAGTTTGATCCAAGTCTTGCAAACCACAATCTAGTTAAATGGCAGCATCTGTTTTTGTGATCCTTTCTTTCCATTGCATCTTGATCATAAACACATTAATTTGTCTGTTGATTTATATGGATCTGCTAGCTGCCTCTTGACTGAGGGGTTTGGCATTGGGTTGGTGTTGGTGCCAGACCGCAAGTGTGTTGGAGAAACTTTTCTTTTGCTTCCTTCTTTCCTTCAGTTTATATTTGAAACCTTTTTTTACATGTCATGATATACAACCCTGAAATTGAGACACTCCAAACCATATTTGATTTGAATTGGATCAATGAGTTTAACTGTAAAGATAGTGGATCAGAGTATTGACTTGCTATTTACTTTTTAAAAATATCAACAAAAATGGATTTTTTCCCCTGAACAGAACTTAAAACACAGTTTTTGTTGTTGTTTTTCCTCCTTGAAGTGTAGCTTCAGTTTTCTACCAAAACAAGCTACAGTTGCAAAAATGAGGGGAAATGAAATATTGTTCTGAAAGAAATGGGCCTTTGTTGTTACCATGTTTAATATCAACTACAGTTTCTGAATGTTCAAGACCTTCAGTGGATTGTGTTGGGAGTATTACATTTTAAAGTCATCCTTTAGTGGCAGCAACCTAAACACATTCACTTAGTTGTGCCTTTGAGTTGGGGTTCATTGCCAGATCACTATGTCTTAACATTTGCAGATAAATTTTCTTTTATTTTTCCCTTATAAGGAAGATTTATGATTGGGCTTTTTGATATTTTTCACTTAATTTATGGAAGAAGGACTGAAAATTTGTTATTGCTGAGAGAATGTGACTTTTCATGAAATACGACCACACAAATTATACACGGAATAGGGAAAGTTGTAGCTCAGTCTTCCATGCTACCATTCTGGCTTGGACATCAAGTCATCTAAGGATGAGAAGTGTTAAGAGTGAAAGAGATCTGTTAGATTTCTTGAATGAGTAAAGTATGCATTCTCAAACTTTGTTGTTGTTGTTGTGTCTTCAAGTCATTCCCAACTTATGGTGACCTTAAAGTGAACCTATGATGGGGTTTTCTTGCCAAGTTTCTTTAGAGGGGGTTTGCCATTGCTGTCCTATGAGACTGAGAGTGTGTGACTTACCCAATGCCATCCAGTGGGTTTACATGACTGAGCCAGGATTTGAACCCTGGTCTCAGAGTCCTCCACTACACCATGCTAGCTCTCATTCCCACACTCTGCATGTGGCTAAAAACCTATATTGGCTTTCAACAGTATTTGCTGGCTGGAATGCTTTGATTGTGTATCCCAGCCTGGGAGGGAGTTGGACTAGAGGGCCCTTGTGGTCTCTTCCAACTCTTTGATTCTATGAAATTTAGAAGGGGATATATGACCAGGTAACTAAATAGATTGAATCTGAAATCCTATTAGCCTTAGATGTCGCAAGCCTGCTTACTAGAGTTAGTTCCATTAAACACACCAGGACTTACTTCTGAGTATGCATATATAGAAACATGCTGTTTGTCTGCATCATGCACCATGGTATAATTATTTTAACTTTCATCTGTGTTTAATAGTGCTTTATTTCTGTATGTATTAAGAATAACATTTATTGATCTTTGCCTTCAACTATATTTCTAGATGCTATAATTTTCTATGAAGGAATAACTATCTCCTATGATGACAAACGTTGTGTTTTGGCAATGTGGAAGCCTACTAAAGGCTCCAAAATAATATTGGTTGTCTGGTATTCTTGGCTAAATTGCTTTTTGGAATGCACCCCATTAATCATATTTCCTGTTATGGCATCAGAAATATACGTTCCTAGGAAGGTTGCACTATATTATGTGGCAGCAGCAAAAATAAGATTTTAATTTCTTCAGACTAGTGCTATTGATTGTGAAAGCTATAGTGGAGACAATTATTCCTGGTGGACCCTTTGAATTTCCTCTTTCTTCACAGTATATTTTCCCTGATTGTTGTGGCTATTGGCGGAACAACAAGATTTGGATTGACAGACTAACTGCTTGACTTGTAGTCTTCTAATAAGTTTGTTTAGGTTCTTTGTTTAGAACTACCAATATCACATGTAGTGCTTTTTAAAAAAAATCTTGTACATGTAATGTGATGGATGATGAGTACTTTAACGCATCTTGAGTTCCATAGGCCTCTTCCCTAATACAGAACCACCTTTAATTTCAGTTTAGGACACCAAACAGTATGCTTCTGCACTTATTCACCACACATGACTCTTCTATATCCACTAAGAAGAGGTAGGAGATGAAAAGCTGGCAGAATAATGGCTTATTGAATACTTTATGTCAGACAGTCCTAGGTACCCAGAATGTGAGTCATGTATACTAACATAAACTTCCTTTCATATGCTATAACCACATATACACCGAAAGTGTAAGAGGTCAATAATAAGAGTTCATCCTAACCTGCCGTTGTGAGAAAATTAAAGGTCCTGACATCAATTGGTACCAATCATCTGGTCCCTTTCTGTTCACTTGTTGCCCTTGATATTGGCTGGATGGTGATTAGGAGGAAGGACCCATTCTAATGGTCCACTTTGTTTGCTGCTAAACCTTTAAAAAATGTGACACAATGTACTTTGCTGTCTGAGATACAGGACAAGATGCCAGTTATTGTTCTCAAACAGAGAACATGCTGCTGGTGTACTGAAGCTGATCATTATATCATGCTTCAACAACAGTTATAGGACAGTACAAGAAGGACATTTTTTGGGGTGCAGAGCATTTGTGTGTCACACTCAGCTGTGTGTGCCAGTATCTTGCCATATTATAATATCTGCTATCTAAACTGGCTATCATATTCTGTCTACTGGGTTATCTTTAAATATTTTGGAAATGGGTTGCCTTGGGGTCATCATAAGTTGGAAATGACTTGGAAGGCACACAACAACAACAACAACAACAAACGTATGTATGAAAAATGCACTGCAAAGTGCCCCATAGATTTGACTGAGGAATAGTGTTTGAATGGGGGAAGAAGATGACTGGACAGGATAAATATTGCTGTGAACTTGGTAATGCTGATGCATTTGCTGCTCCTTCTCCATCATGTCATGTCAACTTATATATTTAAATAAATGTATTGCTACAGAGATTTCTTCTGCCCACAAATTTAAAAAGTCACTAGTTCTCCAAGAAGACGGTCATCAATCTCTTACTGTTCAGGAAATGCACAGAATCACCACTGATGCTACTGTTACTTATGGCAAGTAATTTATGAAAATGATGATAAATAATTATAGACTTTAATAGTGATATAACAATGATGGAGAATGGGAAGCCCTCCAGATGTTGTAGGACACCTCAACTCCTGAATTTACTGGCTAGGGCTGAAGAGTGTTGCAATCTAACAATTTCCAGGGGTCTGCACAGAATCCCTACACCTGACATACTACAATCTACTTTAATATAAGGCACATATTGTATACGACTTCTGGCATACACTGAATTTTATTTTATTTTTTGCATTTGCACCCTCCCACATTTGTTGTCTCAAGGGGTTGCCTCATTCGACTTAACAGTGGAGACAGCTCTGCCTTAAATTTTATAGAAATATTGTGGGATGTCTACAACACAATGATTGATTTATAACTGCACACACCCCATGTCAGGATTGTAAGCTAAAGATAAATCTTTGTGTGGACTGGTGAAACCCATAGTGGCACAGTCACATTGTAGCACACAAAAACATATTTGGTGATTGTTGATTTGATCCTCTCTGATTAGGGCATTAAATGCAAGTTCTCCCTTCTGTCTGTTGCCAGGATCGTGAGACAATTCTTTTTTTTAGCCAGGAATGGTGGCTCTGGTCAAATGGAAAATGTTGTCCTTGTCTGTAGGCCTTCTCACAGCTCTGTTCTGAACCATGAGGTTGGGAGAGACACTGCTGTTGCTCTTATGTTGCACAGGGTGACTCCTCCCGCTTAGCACTTGAATGGCTCTCTCTGTTCATCAGCCTAGTGGAATTGGCCTGCAGGCATGGCCACAATGAATTGTTCCCCAGTCATGTGCCTATTCCAAAGAGCCCTACTCATCCCAATGCTCTACCCTTGGCTTCAGTGAGAGAGCAATCCAGAGTAGAGCAGACTTAAATTGCCCCCTTTCTTTTTCTCTTACTTTCATCTTGGCCAAGCCTTCCCTCCCTTCTCTTTATTTTCTTTCTTTTTTTCTGCCTGAGGCTCACATTAGTGCCATTCTTCAGCCACCTCTGTCTTGTGTGTGTCTGTGTGTGTGTGTGTCTGTGTGTGTGTGTCTGTGTGTGTGTGTGTGTGTGTGTGCATGGAGCAGAGTGGAGGGAGGATGACTTGAGAAAAGAAAGATGTGAACACAAAAGCCCTGCTCAGTGTCTAAAAAGCTGAAGCTGAGGCCGCTTCTTTCCAGCTGGGTGATGCTTTTCCTGTTTGTGAGTTTTGGGAAACATTTTTGCTTTGTACTCTAATAGAATTAGAGGACAGATGCTGACTGTAAATGGGACACGCGACTACCGGCCCCTAGCTTAAATATTTTGAAGCAACATGACAATTACTGGCTTGATACTCCAACTTTGAAGTGGTTGCACATGATCTAAGGGGGATGTTGGGGCAAAAGGGATGATCAGAAGTTTAAGGTTTTAGTGGCTAGGCATGGGGTTTTAAAGGGCATTGTTAGGTTTATTAAAGGACAGAAACATTTCTTCCTAGAAATTTTGGAATCAGACCCCTAAAGACTTTCTTTATTACTGAGGAAGACTGATAATTAGGAACTAGTACTTTTAGTCCTAGGATTAAAAGAAAAGCATGACACTGGAAGTGGAGCAGATCATTTTTTGTTTCCAGTATGGCTGCTCTAATGGGATAGCCATTATCAAGTGACAAACCTATTGCTCTATATCTTTTTCACATAATTAAGATAAAAGATGGTTAGGGAAGTGAGTACAAAGGACAGGGTCTTTCTGGCAAAGGCCCGGTACTTTGGAATTAGTTTTCCCCCTGCGCAGGGGTAGTTATGTCTCTTATTTTTATGTCTTCAGGAAAGACCCGAATTTTGAATTAGTGGTGTGTGTGTGCTGGTTTTGTTTTTTAATTTTTTAAATTGAATATTGTCCTTTTTATAATGCTTCTTTTATCTTATATTACAAAACAAAGAAATAATTAAAATGACATGCAGTCTTCTAAAATATCCCCAAACCTGGTAGGCCTTCTTAATGCACCAGCTCCACAAGGAAAGCCATGCTAGAAGTTGGAAGAGCATTTGAAGACATCCATGTTCAACTGAGCAGTTTGAAATCTTTTAAGACCCCAGCTTATATATGCAGCTTCATGTACTCAGTGGCTCATCTCCTTGATAAACAACAAAGATAGTTCTCTGGTATCTTTGAGATATTACAGGGTAAATCTGTTATGTTCTTGATGTGTGCTAAATCAAACTTCTATAGATCTTGCTTGGTAGTTGCCTTCCTCATTTCAATCAAATTCTATAAAGCAACATTATTTGCAGAACCAACATTCTGATTATATAGATATACACATACATAAAGCAGCATGTCAACTACTTGGTGCCAACTGCAACTAGAGCTATAGTTGTCAAAAAGGAAATCCATTATGCAGTACGAAGCCGGAAAAAAAAAGCTTAATATTAGATATATAGAGTTGTGGTATTTAGGTCATTGTATGATGGCAGAAATGCTTTTAAGGTGCCCTTTACTGCTATTGGCTACATTATATTCCCTATTGTGCCCAAAGACAGCCCATTTTGTGTATGAAGTCATTTTGTATTCCACTGTCTCTGAAATGCTGTTGGTGTACTCACTCAGTGTCCCGGCTCCATTAACACTGACACTGTGGAGTAAGGATGTGCTAGCACCATTGCACTCATTCCATTTTAAGGTGTAGAACAAAATATGTGACTTGTTCAATGAACATTATGAAGTTCAAGTGTCATTCAGGTACTCTCAAC
This sequence comes from Sceloporus undulatus, assembly GCF_019175285.1. Taxonomy (NCBI): domain Eukaryota; kingdom Metazoa; phylum Chordata; class Lepidosauria; order Squamata; family Phrynosomatidae; genus Sceloporus; species Sceloporus undulatus. The sequence continues at coordinate 231,155,664 of NC_056524.1, read as the reverse complement.
TGAGGATGGAGGAAAGCTGATAGTTTCTGTTTTCATTTTTTAAACAACATATAGTTCTTTCTTTCTTGGCCTTGTTCTACTTGCTTGCCGTATAAGTGTTAAAAAGTAGAAAGAGATGATGGCAACCCGTTTCAGTACTAACATGGGTGGATACATATAAATTCAAAGCTAGATTTAAATGTTCCTTGGTCGTGGATGGATGGATGGATCTGTCATGTTCTCACATTTGTTTTTTGTTTTTTAAAAACTCAAGTTCATTGTATTGTGAATATGAAGAAATTTGTGAGTTTTTATAAACTGTTATCAAAATCAAACCACAATGAAATTTTAATCCATCCCAGAGTGTGGTGGAGTCTCCTTCTTTGGAGGTTTTTAAAACGAAGCTGAATGGCGATTTGTCAGGAGTGCTTTGATTTTGTATTCCTGCATGGCAGGGGGTTGGACTGGATGGCACTTGTGGTATCATCCAACTCTATGATTCTACAGTTCTATCCATCCTTCACAAAAGAGCAATGCCATAACTTCCTGTTGTGTTCACATTCTGCAGCAGACCCATTGCAATTTAACGTATGGAATAACCCATTAAATATGATCCATTGCATTCCATTTAAAACTCTTATTTGTTGGTTCAGATATACCCAGGAGAAAACCTGTAACATTTTAGAAATCTTAATCAGACATTGCAAAAGAAAAAATATCAAGATTTTTTTTAGTTGATTTGAAATTTCTAAGATGATTAACATTTTTCTTGGGCTGTGATTAGCAAATGTTTAAACAAGGGCTCAGTTCACCTGAGATTGTATTTAGTTTAGTGTTTAATGCTGTAACATGCTTTGGGGAGCAGAGATCAAGCAACACTGAGTGTGATAGATTGTCAGAAACTCCCCAGGGTAGTTCATAAAGCAGCAACGGGGAAATGATGCAGAACTACAAAGTACTCTCTGGTTAATTTAAGAAGAAATTGACTGAAACACCAAGCAATAAATCAGACCCATCTTTTCCATATAGACTTCTTGTTGCAAAATGTCACCTTCTATTGCAGTCTACAAACATAAGGGCTACAGACAAGCAATCCAATTTGCAAGAATCTGAGATTGCTTGCCAAATTCAGGGATCATTTTGTCAGCAAAACTGCAAGGCAGCTTCCTGCAAGGCTTTGTTTAACAGCCTGTAGTGCATCCTTTTCTTTTTCTTTGCTCTGAGGTTATTCTACCCCCTCCCACTTCCATTCCTCTAATTCAGTTTTGGAATCTCTGTGTTACTAAAAACATCAGTCGGAAGTACTAAGAAATTAAAATTAAAAGACACTGGACAAACCTACTGTTGTTTAAGAAGGTTGTATATGATGCATCTTTAATGGCTTGTTGAACAAGATGCCCCATGAGTGACCTGTTAACTAATTCTAGAGGACAAAAAGCTTTTCAGGAGGATTCAGTGTTTGCACCTGTAACTATGAAGGCAGTAAAAGGCAACTAGCCTTTGAGTAGTATAATAGTTGGATATTTTCTCTTGCTCGGTGCTCCTCTGTTGTTTAACAAGTAGGAATTAAAATATGAAAAGGAAGTTTTCAGTATCTCTGGCAAATATTTATTGAGCACTAATTTGGTGATACTACTAACATGGTAATAGCTTTCTCTCTTTCTCCTTGTTGTTTTTCATCTATTGTTATTCCAGAGATCAAAGCAGGGTCATTTCAATTTATCTGTCTTGGAAAATCCTTCTTTGTGTCCTGAACCCTATGGATTAATGACTGCCTTGCCTATGGGGATTTTTGAGATTAAATCAATTCTGTAAACACATCCTTAATTTTTACAGTGGGGGTTTCTATTATTTCTTTGTATAAGTCATGCAATGCAACATCTATAATTATTCAATTTATATCCAATTTATTTAAGATATGCATGTCTAGTATCCCAATTAATTTTCAGTTCAAATGAAGTTTCTCCTCTTAGTTGTTTTTAAGTTAAACAAGCAGGGGCTTTGTAAAAATAAAATTGTAAAAAGTAGTTTAGTTCTTTTAATAAAATTAGTGCAAACAACTTAAAAGAGACTTGTATGTATGACCCTGTTTCTTAGCATATGACTCAGAATTTGATTTTGACTGAAATCCCCCCACTAAACAGTTTTGAAAAGAGTAGCTGTATTAGCATCTGAGGAAGTAGACTTATGTCTATGAAAGCTCTGATGCCAACTTCTATCTTTAGTTAGCCTCAAAGGTGCTACAAGACCTCTCTACATACATACTAGTCTATTACATTAAAAAAAGAAAGAGTCCAATGACATCTAAAAGAGTAGCCAATTTATCATAGTCTCAAGTAACATAGGCCCTGTCCAGATGGGCCATTTTGTACATACTCCGTACGTACTAGGGTTGCCTGGAGGCGTCTCTTTTAGACACCCATAATCCTAGTACATACGGAGTATGTACAAAATGGCAGCGCCCTGTTCACACAGGCACCGCCATTTTGACGTAATGGTGGTGTCACTTCCAAAAGACGTGGTGTGGCCGTTATGTCTTGGTGTCGCTGAAGGGCGCTTGTGGCTCTGTTTTGGAGCTCCTTCTGCCGCACGTATCACTGGTGCAACCTTTAAATGGCCACACCAGTGATACAGAGAGAAAGGGGCTGAGTGGCTCCTTTCTCCCTTTTCCCACTGCTGTTGGGGTGTCCTTGGGGCATGAAGCCCCAAGGACACCCGTTTCCAGGCCGTGGGGAAGCGGCCTTTTGCCGCTTCCCCGAGGCCAGGAAAAGTGGCGGATCGGGGCCTCCAGGGCTGCCGCTGTGGCAGTTCAGGCCCCAATCTGTTGGGGAAAGGAGTGGGTGCAGGCTGCCCCAAAGGGGCGGTCTGTACACCGCCATAGTCCACTTCATCAGATGCATAAAGAGTTATGTAAGATTTTCTCTCTCTCTCTCTCTCTCTCTCTCTCTCCCTCTCACACACACACACACAGCTGAAGGCAATGACTTCTGGTGTCTCCTTTATCAGTGGAGTAGTAAATCTCCTCTGTATTTTAATCTGAACTCCAAATGAGCTATTCAAAGTGCTGAACCCAATTGCTTTCTAGGGGAAGAGGGGAATACGATTTGGTTCTTTGGCCAGCTCTTTTAAAGTTTAGTCAAAAACCCAGTGTGAAGTCACTACTCCACTGAAATGGAAGCCACTAGCTACCAAAGGTTGAGGGAGGGATTGTAGACAGTCATAGGGAAATTAAGTACAGAATGTACTGCCATTGACAATTACATTATTGACTTTCAGTAGGATCCTCTGAATATTTACTTAGAAATAATATTCTTAAGATCAATGAGTTTAACAGAAGTTGTCTTCATAGTAACATTCTAGAGCTAGTTCATTTTTTATTATACCAAGACTGGGATTCTGGCATATCCTACTGTAGCAGCATGTGCCTATCTACAATAGGCAAGAAGAACATCAATTCCTTTCAGATTTCCTTACTGAGCATGTGTGAACAGCAAAACAGAAAGAAAAGTGTGTGTGTGTGTGTGTGAAACAGATACGTCTGCCTCCCCAGTTACTCCAGCATATTAAAAAGGCATAGATCTATAAGTATGACCTTCTAAATGGAAATCACAAGAAACTGGAGGCTGGTGATAGAAAACATAGGGGCTTTACAGACTGGCACTTTGTGCCAGCATATAGACGTGGTGAGGGCTGAACATCCGGACACACTGAGTCCTCACTGCGCTGCCCAGGCACCATCTTGGCACACGGCCATTTACACAGTACATGTCATGATGATGCACGTTGTGCACAGCACCTAAATGGTGCTGCATGGAAGGGGTATCTTCATGGCACGCCAGCGTGCCTATGGTGCCCCTTCCAGGAAGCTGCTTAGAGCAACTTCTTTTTGCTCCCTACAGGAAGCAGATTAATGCTGCTGCATGCTGCTGCTGTGGCACCAATCTGGGGCTAAAAGGGGTGGCTACATGCTGCCTATCTGTAGAGCCCCATAATCCTGGATGCATTTTTGAAGAAGCCATTAAATAAACTCTAAATAGTTTAAAATGTTGTCATTTTTATAAGGCTTACTTGACCTAGTTGTTTCATTTCACATGTCCATGTTGTTTCAAATAAAAAGTTTGCTTAAATATGCTTGCTGCTCTTTTTTGTGGGGGAATGCAGGGGCCTGCCTCTATTCTTTAAATGTTATTTATGCGTATGTTACCAAATTTTCTTAAAGAAGTAACAGCCAGGAACATATCTACTTGATTAACTGAGGCATAGCTATATTAAGATGTGATTGCTCTAGGTTAAATGGGTGATTAAGTATTGCAGAATTATGCATGTGGCCATCATCTGCTAGTTTGGGTCTATAATAGATATTCATGTCATTCACAATGGTTATAGCCTCTGTGACATGCTGTCAGTGCAATGCGCAATGCATTCACTTATACAGTTATGTGTGGTTTACAGATGATTCATATAAAGAAACTGCAGAATGATGTGCCACACTAATAAATTAGTCATGCAAAGAGCAAACAGGTTTTAACACTGCAGAGTAAGCAATTATTGGCTGTATATAACAAAGCAGTATTTATCTTTTGATATGTGACTTTTGCAATCATTGTATGAAAGTGCAAGCCTTATTTAATGAATGCACTTTGTGTTATGTTTTGGAAATATATGACAGAGTTTAAACCATGCTAGCTTTTGTACCATACATTAAACTCTGTCATATATGCTTTGAATATTGGTCAATGGCTCTGGATACCAGATTTTGAATCCTTACTCAGCTATAGAGACCCATGGGGAGACCTTGGGCAAGTCGCACTCTCTCAGCCTCAGAGGAAGGCAAAGGCAAGCCATCATCCAAATAAATCCTGCCAAGAAAACTCCATGATAGGTTTGCTTTAGGGTTGTAATAAATTGGAAATGACTGGAAAGCATAAAACAACAAAATCTATGGCACAGAATCAGAAAGGCAATTTTTTCCCCACAGAAATGTGGAAATAAAGCATTTATTGTTATATTAATGTGTAAGACAGCCCCTTTTGGGAAAAGGGCACTAAGAAGGAGAACTGGGAAAGATGCATGTCCTAGAAAAAAGTTACCATAGCCACTGTCATATTGAAGAGGGAGCAAGCTTGTTTTCTGCTGCTCTAGAGAACAGAACCCGGAACAATGGATGCAAGCTACAGGAAAAGAGATTTCACCTGAACATTAGGAGGAACTTCCTGACAGTAAGGGCTGTTCGACAGTGGAATGCACTCCCTCGGAGGGTGATAGAGTCTCCTTCCTTGGAGGTCTTTAAACAGAGGCTGGATGGCCATCTGTCAGGGATGCTTTTTGATTTGGATTTCCTGCATGGCAGGGGGTTGGACTGGATGGCCCTAGTGGTCTCTTCCAACTCTACGATTCTATGATTCTATGACTGTTGGTTGCATAATTGTCTTGGTCAGAGTGGGGAAAGTACACAGTACAGGCTGCATATTTTCCTCAAGACTGGGGAGCAAGACTTGTGGCCCTCTAGGAACTGTTGGACTGCAACATCTATCAGCTTTAGCTAAGAGTGTCAATGGTAAAGAATTATGGGAAAGGAGGTCATATTCCAAACTACAACTCTTATAAAGCCTTGGATCTGAGGACCCAAAGCTAGGCATTTATGAAATAGATGGTTGGGAGTTGTCTACCTCCTCTTCTTGCCCCTGTTCTTCATCTTGTGGAAGCCTGGAGATTGCCTAACTGCTCATAGAATTGTGTGTTTGCTACAACACCATCCTGTTCTAAATATTTTCCATCCAGACTGTGGCAAAGCTTAGCTGATTTATGAACTGGATTAATTGAGTTTCTCATTCCTAAATGCATCAGCAATACTTCTCTTTTATTTTTCAATCTTGATTATATCATCTATATAGAACCTTGTTATGAATTGGTATATCTATCATATGTTCCTTTTTAGAAGTTCATTAGAAATATGGCTATGCCGTCATCTTTTTTCTGAGACTTGTACTGGATAAATTGCAGTATTTTGATATCATGTGAAGAACAAACAATGGACAAAAGATTTCTTTTATTTGGTGTTCAGACAATGTGTTTATTTAGCACAGACCAAACCTGGTGGCTGGGACTGTTTTAACACAAGATGCTACAAAGCTTCTTCTATGCTTTTTGTATCATGCCAGAACGTTGTTACTGTAGAGCAGGGCATAGAATAAATTCTTTATATATACATCCCAGTTCAGTGTAGGTTTCATATTCACTTTGGGCCTCTACTAAGCAAACATGGTCTGAAAGCATTTCACATGAAAATACCTTATGTCAGTTAAAGTGAGTAAGCCAATGGGTCTCAGTAAAGTAAAGGCACCTTATTCAGTTTAGATGAAAATATAATGGTGAGCCAAGGGAATGTACATATGTGAATTATCAATTTTTAATTGATACAGTAAGTCTACTCTAGTTGACTTTTGGATTTAGGTTGTTGCTAAGGTTGTTGTTTCTGAGGCTGCATCTGCACTGCAGTAATCCAGTTTCACACCACTTTAACTGCCATGGTTCAGTGCTGTGGAATTCTGGGAATTATAGTTTGTTGTGGTACAAAAGACCAAATGTCTCACAAGACTGCAGTTCCAGCAGTCTATAACACTGAGCCATGATAGTTAATGTGGTGTCAAATGGAGAACTGAGTGGCCCCCTAGCTGTTGTTGGACTACACTTTGCAGTATTATTCATTACTGGCTATGCTGGTTGGGACTACTTGGAGTTGCAGTCCAACTATATCTGGAGGGTTATAGAATTTCTAGCCTTTAGCTACTGCTACCAGCCAATTTTGTCCTTAAAAATAAATACAAGCTCAAGTTCATGTCCTAGGTTTAGAAGTACAGTGGACCCTTGTTATACGCTGGGGTTTGGTTCCAAGATCCCCCGTGTATAACAAAATCCGTGTGTGCTCAAGTTCCATTAAATGTAATGGCATAGCAAAATGGTGTCCCTTATAAAAAAAAGGAAAATCAAGGTAACTTTATACTTTTTTGGAGCATTTTGAAACCATGTATGCTTGAATCAGTGTATAAAAAATCTGTGTATAAGAAGGGCCGACTGTACGCAGAAATTTTTGGATGTTATTGCTTATGAGACATTTTTTCCTGATAAAGTCAAGGATAATCTTAGATCAAATTGGTTCCATTAGCTACAAGAAGAAGAAATTCCTGAATGTAATTCTATAATCTGAAATACTATTTTATTTGTGTAGCGTACCATACCATGCCTATATGATATCAGCATTCTCAAGTTTCTTACTGTCTCTTGGAGATATTTTAAGGGATTGACTCTGTTCTCCATCTGCAGAAGGCAGAGTGTGAAGGCCCTGGGCTTGGTTAATTGAAGAAATAAGAAAGAGTTGGCCTTCTTCATGCTCTTTCTCTTTGCTTGCTTGTTTTATACACGTTTGTAGACGTGTAATATATTTCCTCCACTTTGCTTCTGACCTGTTCCTGCTATAGTCACTTTGAAACCAATTAAATTTGGGTTCAATGTACATAAAGCTGATTTAAAGCTTTATGGTAGAATGATGACAGTGGTTAGCAATGGATCATGTAAAGAAATAACAAAAAGACTGCCTTTAAGGATGTGAAAAGTGGTTTTATTACCAACAGTAAATGAACTAGCTGCTCTTCTGCATACAATTTGAGCCCATATTGTTCTTTTCACAGTCCTTTCCTTTTCAATTGGCCATACTAGACAGGTTTTAAGCAGCTTAATGCTTGTGCAGTCCAGAGCTCAGAAAAGTTACTCTGATCACCAAATGGCCATGCTGATTGGGGAATTCTGGGAGGGGTAGTCTAAAAAAGAAACTTTTCTGGGTTTGGTTTGCCTACATAATAATCTTTGTAAGAGGAATTGTACTGATGCTATGTTTAGTCAACTTGGCATTTCAACTTTACAAATACCATGCTTCCATCAGCAATGTAACATGACCCTAAAGGGGGGGGTAGGGGTGGAGTGAGTGTTTGGAAGCCACAGTGCTGTCACTATGCCTCTTGCTTTCTCAGTGAAGTTAGAAAGATCCTACTCTGTTTTCTCTTATTTGGAGACAAGTTTATTGTGAAATCTTTTGAGGTACACAGAGAAGAACAGTTGTCTTAAAGTTAAGAGTTACTCCCTCATTTAGGACATGCTATGTGAAGGAGATCCAAAGCATGTGCTTCTGTGTTTAACTAACCATAGTTTACTATTGTGTGAATCCATACAAACTGAAGCTAATTTTACCTATGGTTTATTGAAGCAAGCTAACTTCAACCCAAAATTTGCCATATTGGACATATGCAACAAACAATGGTTAATTAAAAACAGTGGTGGAAGCTTCATCATGCCCAAGGGCATGATGCCCTTGAGGGCGGGGACTGATGAAAGGATTACCTTTGAAACTTGTGTTGTGGCCATACTAGTCCACAGTTTGCTTTTGGAAAAGTATTCTTTTGTCTAAACTCTTTCTTATGGAGTTACATTAAGTTTATGACACTTCTTGGTTTTAGTGTAATGTCATAAAACAATCCATATTTAAAATCTATTTTGCAGTTTGGTTGTTGGCCAGAAGCAATGTTGTTTCCTTCCTATGCTCCTTTCCAATGTGTAAATGTTTCTTAACATTTAAACAAATCAAATGGGAATTATTTATTGAGATGTAAGTTCTAGCACTTTTTGGTGTGTGATATAAAACTGAAACTGCATTTTATTACCCTACTTGTTCAACTTGTATGTAGAAAATATCATATGAAGATCAGGTTTAGACTCAGAAGAAGTGAAGAGAGGTGGAAGAAACATCAACAATCTCAGATATAATAATAATAATAATAATAATAATAATAATAATAATAATAATAATTTGTATACCGCCCTCTGGCAAACCAATCCGGGCGGTTAACAACAGTAAAATATAAAATATGACAATTAAAAATACTTTATCCCTCTCCCCTTAAGACAGTATTAAACAGTATAACATATTAAAACACAATATCAATGCATAAAAACAACAATTAAAAACTATAAACCCTGATGTCCCTCTGTTGATCCTCAACCATCACTAAGATGGGGCCACGGGAGGAATGAGGGAATCAGGGAACCTGGGCCGGGATGGTTAATCTGAAAAGGCCTGCCGGAAGAGATCCGTCTTGACCGCTTTTTTAAAGCTGTCTAATGATGTTATCTGATGGATCTCATCTGGCAGGTCGTTCCAGAGTTTGGGGGCAACAGCAGAGAACGCCCTCTGGGAGGTCGCCGCAAGCCTAGATTTTAGAGGCTGTAGTAAGTTCCTCCCAGAGGACCAGAGAGCGCGGGGAAGATTGTATGGGAGGAGGCGGTCCCTAAGATAGCTTGGACCCAAGCCATTTAGGGCTTTAAAGGTGATAACCAACACCTTGTACTGAGCCCGGAAGCTGATATGCAGTTGACACCATACTATTACTGGAAAACATTATAAACTTGGAACAATTATTGAGGAAGGTCAAAGAAGAAAGTGCAAAGGCAGGCCTGCTGCAAAATATAAAGAAAACAAAAATAATGACCAGGGAGGATCTACATAAATTCAATCCAGGCAATGAGGAAATTGAAATTGTTAAATATTTCCCATACCTTGGATTAAACTTCAATCAGAATGGAGACTGCAGTCAAGAAATCAGGATAAGATTAGGAATTACTTTTCCCTAGATTTCAAAAGGACAAAACTGAGGCTATCATACTGTCAGCCCTTCATATCCATGGATTCTGCATCCACGGATTCAACCACCCACAGTTTGAAAGAAGTTTTTTCTTTAATCCAAAAATCATTTAATAAGGGACACAATTTTACTATTCTTTGTATGTAATGGAACTTGAATATCCATGGATTTTAAGTCACTGCACTTTAGAGTATAGTAAACCATGGGCAGATCTTTGCACTTGCAGTTAGTAGGGGGATGTACTAGGGAATAATAAGTTTTTCATTAGACTACTGATTCCAAAGAATAGAGTTCTTGACAAATAAAGTGAGATCAAACCGCTATAATAATGCAGTGCGGATACAGCTAGTAGCTCCATATGACTGAGTCATGTGATTTTTAAAAGACTGTAGAGAATGACAGAAGAAAATTTTGCAACACAGTTTGTTTCTAGGAGGCCAGTAGAAGAATTTCTGTCATTGTGACACAATTTTTTGAGAAAAGAGTTTGAGCTTCATCATAACAGTATGGGGCTGTCATTGCTTTCTTTTGCTGGGTATTTTTCAACTTGCATTACTCCCATTCCTAGTCTTCTTTGATTTCTTGTCTGCAGTCTCTGTTCATTTTGATCTTCCGTGGTCATTATTTTTTGTTTTCTTTAAGTTTATCAGCAACTTACCTTTACTCTGTGTGTAAATCATATCATATAAAATATCTTATATTTTGTGTGTGAGTGTGAACATTGGGCTGGTATGTGTGTGTGTATGAAAATGCTGGTAATGGGAAGTACTTAAATGACAAGAAGTTCTGCAGATTTGAGGTCTAGTATTGCATTTTTTAAAAAAAATGTTCCTGTAAATTTTGAGATTTTGAGTATAGTGTATTAGTTCTTTAAATGATAATGAAGATCATCATAAATATAATAAAAAGATCAGCCATTTTATTTAGAGAAATAGTTAATTGGTTACAAATGAGCTTATTTTCAGACAGAGTCATTAGCTGGTACTATATAAATCTAAAGGATACTGGCAGAAGAATCATAGGCCTGTTACAGACTGACAAAATAAAGCTGCTTCGGGTCTCTTTGGAGGTATGCTATTTAAATGATGCATGCATCCTAAGAATCCAGAAGCTGCGCCAAAGCTGCACTCCAGTGCTTAGGAATGGAGTGTGGCTTTGATGCGACCTCCGGACTCTTAGGACCCATGCATCATTTAAATAGCATACCTCCAAAGAGACCTGAAGCAGCTTTATTTTGACAGTCTGTAACAGGCCATAGCAACATTCATTTCTTCCTCTCCCTGAACTGTTCTAAAATACATCAGTTCTGAAGCAGAGGTTAAAAAAAACACAGGTAGAAGCTGTTACTGATGTTTACCTACTGATACCCTTGTGAATCTTTGGAAAGGAAAGCAATATATCATCATTCTTTGGTTCTAATTTGGCTTGAGAATGAATAATGTCAGATGGGTAAAATAAGAAAAGACTGCAGCTGATTTTCTTTGGGTGGTGGTGGTGGTGGAATACACATCCAGATCAAAGGTTTGGTGGGTTCTAGTAGAGACCACAGACAGACAAACCAGTTTTGAGACACAGCTAACATTCACAGCTAGCCAAAAAACATATGAAATGTCCTTCACTTTTTCCTGATGGGTTTGAAACACTTGTTTCACCTTTAGTATTAAGGCTATACTGGTTTTAGTGTTACAACAGTTACCTAAATGCCTGAGGCACTGGCTATTTTGCAACATGTGTTCTGTGTTGCAGAATAGACTGACTTTATATGTACATCTTCTAAGATATCCCCCCTTCTTTTTAGTATGGGAGGAGGGTAGATCTGTCTACGTTATGAAGTGAAGTCCCTTATGCATGGTGTTAGCACTTTCCTTCCTACCCTTCATCTTTGAGTGAGAGAGAGGGTCCCCACTTTCTAAAAAATCTTTTTCAGCAGCTACCACAAACCTGCTTCTGGAATAGTCCTTTTGGATCCCCCCTTTCCACCTCTGGCTTTTCCAGAGATTTTCATCCCCCCCCCCCCCAGACAAAATGCAGGCAGGCACATATGAGAGTGGAATCAATTTTAACTGAAAGCGAACCTATGAATGAGAAACATCCAGATGACTTGGTCAAAAACTGCCCTACTTATGTCCTGTAAACTCAGATCTGTGGCTTTCTTAACTGAAACAATTCACTTGTAGCGCAGTCTTCCTATTTTTCTTTCACTTTACATAGCATTATTGTCTTTCCCAATGAGTCATATGCTCTTGTGATATATCCACTGCAGTTTTAAGTACTGTGTTTGTTCATCTGAATTTGTCATTCTTAGTTTTTTTTAAATTACTTATTACATAAAAACCTATATTGGAATTCATGATGTCACTTATGTTTGCCTCTGTTGTTATTTTTACTTTATTAAACAAGTATCTGCTATCAGTAACAGACTGGATGAGGGTGAACAAATTGAAAATTAATTCAAACAAGTCAGAGGCACTCTGGTCAATCACATGGCAGATCGGGGAATAGGGATTCAGTCTGTTCTGGATGGGCTCATACCTCCCCACCCCCATCCTGAAATCTAAGGTTTGCCACTTGGGTGTATTCCTGGATTTGATATGAGCCTGAATGCCCATGGCCAGAAGTGTGTTTGCAGACCATCGGTGCCTCTCCACTGTAGAATTAATGCCGTTTGACACCACTTTAACTACCATAGCACCATCCTACAGAATCCTGAGATTTGTAGTTTTCTGAGGCATCAGCACTCTTTGACAGAGACCCTGTAAACCTACAAATCCCAGGATTCCATAGGATGGAGACACAGCACTTAAACTGGTGTCAGCATTATTTCTATTGTGTAGATCCACCTCATATCTTCCTTTAGAAGCCCCCTTGAATTTTATGATTTACAGGTGTGATTGATGAGGGCACAGGAGAAAACCTTCTCAGTAGCTGCTTCCAGGGTGTGGAGCTCCCTTCCACCGGAGGGCTAGTTTGGATTTAAATTATGTAGCAGTAGTGAGTGTGAAGTGGTGTGCAATCTTACTTATTTTTAATTATTAATTATGTTTTAAATGTGTAGTTAACATCTTTTATCCATGTTTTAAAAAATAATACTATTAATTAGTTCTTTTTAAAGTTTTGTAAAATAAGATTTTAACTTAATCTTGATTTCATTTACTGCGAGTTGCTTTGGATTTCATCCCAGGCACTAAAAGAATACTGTAAATTCAATAAATAAATAAATTTGCCATCAAGTCGACTTTGACTTATGGTAACTCTATGAATGAGGGACCTTCAAGAATTTCGGTCATCAACAGCCCTGCTCAGGTCATACAGGCTTAGGGCTCTGGTTTCCTTAATTGATGCGATCCATCTGTAATGTGGTCTTTTCGTTCCCTACTGCCTTCCAGTTTTCCAAGCATTATCATGTTTTCCAGTGGGTCATGTTGTTTCATGACTCATTCTCATCCTCCATTAGTACTGTCAAATTTCAGATTCTGAAGATCTCCCCCTCCCCCTCCCCATTAAGCTTCATATGTTGCCATTGAATGTGATGGAAACAACGAAAGTCTTTTTGTACACACCCAAGGAAAATGCATTCTATGAGTTATGGAGGCATACATTACCCTTGTGAATTATGGCAACATATGACTTTGCAGCTGTGCTAATCAGCCTTGAAAATTTCACATGGTCACCAATGTCTTTGTGTCATTCTATAGCAATGTAAGCTGAACCATTATGTATATATGGTTTGTTTCAATTTGATGGCAGGATCTGAGTATATAAAATTACCAATGAAGTTATCCCCATATTTGCTTCTTCATGTTGTGTAGAAAGTTGCCCTGTTAGATTATCTGTTGGTCATACAGCTGCTAAAGACACCAAGAGCCATGTTAGAAAAAACATATCAAGCTTAGGTTTGATCTGGACTGAGTTAGTCAAACACTGAAATCAGCGGGACAAGTTTATTATAACTCAGATTGATTGCAATGCTTATTAGCGTATCTATCAAGGAGAGTTTAAATATAAAGATATATTTAATTATGGAGCATCTTCCAATTTGCCCAAGTTAATTCTTGGTTAGACTAAGAATTTTGCCTTTTTATTTTTACCTAGCTGCTGTACACCACTCTTTCTTTCTTTTTTGTTTGTGTTATGAAAACATAACTACACTATCAGTTTTGTAGGATTATCCCTACAAAGCAATTATTCCTACAGACAGCTTTATTAGAACTATGTGTTTGGCTTCTTCCAATAAATAATAAGCAGTGACCAGTTTCTGAATCACATTATAAAACCAATATTAAAGGCTTCAGCTTTAGTTATATCATTTTGAAGTGGGTGTTAATCCTTGCCTGGATAGCCCACATTTATTCATATAGCAAGTCAGGTCAGAATTATCTCCTGATAGCTGTGTTAGGTATAGATTGAACAAGAGAAGTCATCTAGATACATTTCCCTAGGGAAAATCATGTAGCTAAGTTTGAAAACATTCATTACAGGATTTGGTTTCCTGTAATTATTAATCTTCCATGTATCATTTTTTTAAATGGGGATTCTAGTAGAGGTTTGAAGATGAGTTAATATTCTATTTACCTTCAGAGTACATTAAATCAAGTTGTGTACTAGAATGTGACATATGTTTTACATTAAAATATTTAGAGTTCTTTGTCGTTATGATGGAGATTATATTGTAAAGTGGTAAAGCCTACTTTAATAGTCTGAAAAGTTGCATTTACTGATTAGAGGGTTTGGAAAAATCTGGCTATATACAGCACATCCCTACTGGGAAAGTGTTTTGCCTTGTGATTAAAAGAGGTTATTTTGTGTATAAATAGATGGATAGAGATTTCAGTGAAGTTGCACCAGGAATCAATTTGGCTTTGGCCGCTATTAAGTCAAAGGAAAAGAAATGATGAAGAATAGGATCCTATTGTGACTTACACTAGTGTAGGACTATCTGACTCAACAGAACTACTTTAGTGTAATTGGCCACTTAATTGTCCTCTGAGATTGCCAGCAATGTTGTAGACTTTTGCCATGATAGAGGATTTCACAATGCATACATTCAAACCTGCCAACACGCAATCTCATTTTTTTGTTTTTACTTTGTCTTCTCCTAGACTTGCACTAAAAGGTTTTTTCTCTAACAACTATGATAAACAGCTTGCTGATTTGGGATGGAGAATGTCTTCCTCTAAAATAGGAGGTGAAAACCAACACAGCACAGATCTGGCATGCCTGGCCATGGTAGACTGCAGTTTATGATCACATGCCTAGCAAAGTGAAGCACATAAAAGTTGCATTGAAATCAATGAGATCACACTACAGACCTAGGCAGAAAGTGGATGTTTGCACTTAACATTTTGTTGGCATCCAGTATACACTATGGAACAAGCCCTATTGGGATAAATGGAGCTTGTGGAGCAGCAGGTGCTGCTGCATCACTGTCTGTGAATATTGCAATAGTTTCAAGAGACCAGGGCATTTTGCTATAGGCAACAACATAAATGAAGAAGTAGAACCAGCATGGTACAGTGGTTTGAGGAAAAGACTATCACTATCTCACTACACTCGTAAAGTGGTGAACTACTCTGATTGCCTCCTGTTGCATTTTGGATTTTGGATTTGTAGTTTAGTGCTCTCTAACTGAAGATTCTAAATGCAGCATCCTAAACTGCAAATACCAGAATGCAACAGGAACTTCAGACAGCTATCATCCTCAGAAGAAGCCAAAGGCAAACCCCCTCTGAACAACCTTGCCAAGAACACCCCATGATAGGTTCACATTAGGGGCCCCATAAATTGGAAACAACTTGAAGATAGACATTAACAAATATCTTACAAAACTGCGTCTCCATAATTGCCCAGAAGGCATCAGCCACCAAAATCTCTAAAAAGATGTATCTTGAAAGCTTGTTAATGCTATCATACATGGTTAGCCTGTCAAAATGAATAGCATCATTTTCTTGAGCTGCTGTCCATGGGTTTTGAAATAATTTTGTGAATTTCTCTTGTGCAGTTCATCTTCTGTTGTCATTTTCAGTTTTGTCAAAGGTTCTTTCATACAGGGCCGATCATTTCTTAAGTTGCAGATGGGTGAGCCAACAACCAACTTGAGCAAACAGTTCTAGTAGAAAATGTGAGCATTTTCAGATTTGCATTGATTTCCATTTTAAATTCTTTCTGCAAAAGGGATCATTTTCAGATTAAATGCACTTCAGTAGAGCCCTAGTCCAACTCTCTGGAGTCTGTAAAACAAAACAAAACAACTCTTTTCTATTTTTGTCTTAGTTTTTATTTACTCCATGTACAAATAAAAACATTTACCTTTTTGCACTCTAAAAATAAATTTAAAATTAGATTTTCTTATTTTTAATTTTTAGATGGGACAAAACATGAACAAAGTTCATGCATGATAATTTAGGAGTTGCACTTCACAAGTCAAGTGTGTTTCTATGTGTGCACTCTGTATATGCACACATTTGTGAATTCTTCCAAGATTTAATAGGACTACTTGGAGAGAAATGAATTGAGTATTGCTGCTAAATACAATACTTTTCAACCTACAGTACTTTGTTTGTAACTATTTCAGGAAGAGCTATGTGACTCCTAGCTTGACACAGAGATCTATTGTATGAAATATTTTAAAACATCTGCTTACTTCTGATGATTTAGAATTTTCTTAATTATCAGGATCTTGTCAAAATGAGTAAGTAAAATATAAATGCACAATTAATAGCATCCCTTGCAGCAGCAGAAATAGATAAAAACGTTTTAAATATATTACTCCTATAATACTGAAGTGACACCTAGTTAAATAACAATGTGAAATGATATATTAATATTAACTCTCAGCACTTCTGAGCAATATCTTTTCTTCTAGAATTCCTTCATTTAACTATCTCTTATTCTCAGAGTGTCTGTAGAGTACATTTGCAGGAACTACTCGGATAATCTCTGAAGAGTCAGGAATTTAATTAAATGCTGTCTGTATGAAGTATTTCAAACAGCTGAAGAAATAGCTCTTGGCATCTCACTACCCATTTCCAAGTCATGAATGTTTTCTGGTGTTAATAGACTGGAGGACAACTACGGGTAAAACTTCCATCGATTTCCCCCCTTTGTCCAAACATTTTTGTGATACGTTCCAGTAAATCTGGGTTTGGTGTGATAGGAAAAAAAAAAAGAATAAATCTAGGTGAAGAAAAGGAGTTTGCTTTATTATTGCACACTAATATGCACCATTAGTGTCCTGTGGGGGGAAAAAAGGAAAGCAAGGTGTAACTTTTAGGCACACACTGATTTGTTCGTATTACAGAACAAAAAGTCTATTTCTTTATCATGTTATCATTCAGTTAATAAAAATTAGCTACACTAACAGCAGCAACTTTTTAAATTTTTTTTTAAAAAGCCTCTCAAAGTCCCAGGGATTTTCTTTCACAATGAACATGAATACTGTTCAGAAATACAAACAGTCAAAGGATAACTTTAGGTCTGAAAGGGAAACCTGGCAAGGGTAATTGAATAAGCCTGGATCGCCTGAATATGTCATGGTGAGTGCAGTCAACATGTCATAATTAGGTTTATTGAGGGCCACTCCAACAATCTGCTTCTATTCTTCCTGCCTTATTGTCCACAGCTAGGCAAATAGCCAGGGGACAAAAGGAATCAAGTGCTGACAAAACATGAAAGAGGGAAAAGATTTAGCTGCTTTTATCAAAGAAACTGAGAACGACTTTGTGTAAATAAAGTAAGTAACTGGCCATCCTGCATTTAAGCAATACCGTTTTCATTAGAATTAATTCTTGACATATTGGAAAGCTTCCAAGGGAAGGATTTTCTACTTCTGACAAGTTTAATTTGTAAATTAAAAACAGTCGGTTCAACATGAGCCTCCACCAACAAACTTTAACCAAAGCCATGCTCAGTGAAGGCGCAAGCAGGTGAAAAAGAGAAGGACTTTGATAACAACAACAACAACAACACAAAAATGCTTCTTCACAGTTATGCAAATAGTTATTTATGCATGCCAAATGTTTTCCACTGAGGTTTCTTGCAGGATGTCCTTTTGGAAGAGGTTGGTTGGTGCCTATTTATTTTTTCTTTTAAACCCTATTAAGCTGACTTAACATGAGCAGTTCTGCATTCTGGCTGGTATCTAGGAAAAGAAGAACTGAGTTCAGGCTGTGAGCTTTATAAACTGAAAATAGAAGACTGTGTCTACAATAATCTTTCTTTCTTTCTTTCTTTCTACTTTCTCTCTCTCTCTCTCTTTGAAAGTGGTTCTTCCATTGCCATTTGGCTGAATCCAGTCTTAAATACAGTTGGCCCTCTGTATCCATGGATTTGATATCCACAGGTTGAACCAGCCACTTGAATTAAAAAAGAGAAAGAAAAAAATTCCAAAAAGCATAACTTTGATTTTGCCATTTGCTATAAGGGACATCATTTTACCACACTAATGTATATAATGGGATTTGAACATCCATGGATTTCAGTATCCATGGGGAAGGACTTGGAACCAAACCCCAGCAGATACCAAAAAACCTATGTTGAAATAAACAAGAATTCTACTCTTGTTTGTCAATCACTTTGGTGAGAATTTTCTTTCAGGATTTGCTGGACTATTCAGAGTTCTGCTCATGAGCTTTGTTAATTAAATTTGAGATTTTTTAAAAAAGATATGGGATCAATACTTTCCATTAAAAGTGACAGGGATGGGAGTAAAAGGAAGTTAGATCCTTATTATAGCTTGCCTGTCAGCCAGTCTCCTTCCAGATGGGGCAGGGGTGATTTAATGCCAAAAAGTCATTAGAGAATGGTTTCAGGTTGCAAAAATGGTCCCTTAACAATTTAGGCATGAGTACGTTCAAAATGCATATTTCAGTTTTCTATGCCTAGTATTGAGAATGGAGCCTACAGAACTATTAGTATTTTTTTAAAAAATAATTGCACCTATAGATGAGAGGTGCAATAATTACTTTTAAAAAATAACTCAGGCTCCATTCTCAATATTAGCCATCTAGTTGGAGGAGAGAGCCAACATGATGTAGTGGTTTAGGAGTTGGATTATGACTTGGAGACCAGGGTTTGAATCCCTGCTCAGCCATGGAAACCCACTGGGTGGTATTTGGCAAGTCACACTCTCTTAGCCTCAGAGGAAGGCAAAGGCAAACCTCCCCTGAACAAATCTTGCCAAGAAATTGCCATGACAGGTTTACCTCAGGGCCGCCAATAGTTGGAAACCATTTGAAGGCACAAAGAAACAGAGAGAGGCCAGGACAGTTTAAATGTAACTGAAAAAGTAGGAAACAAAGGATTAATCAGGACTTGCAAATCAGGACAATTGTGGGCTCTGGGGGAGAAGAAAGTATTTGTGACCTGTTTTAGATTAATTTGGCAGGAGTTTGGCTGAAAAGCCAACCAAAATTATCACAGAGTTTACATTTTTGGGGGGGGGGGAGCGGGAGGACCTAGAGGACTTCAGAAGAGTTTGAAGGTCATATCTTGGCACTGCAAGAGCTACATGTGGCCCATGGGTTCCATTTTGTCCACATTTTGTTAGATAGAGGGGAAGATAGTGTTGTTGAGAATGGAGCACTCCAGAAGTCTCTTTCTAAAAAACCTCCATATGGCTTTTCAGTCTTTGGCTATACATCCATCAAGTTTCCAGACTTCATGTACTTCCTTGTTCTACCAAATGAATGAAACAATTGTTTTTCACCATGCATATCTAATATAAATCACTTTTGTATTTTGTTGCCATGAAAGGGGGAAAGAGTCAAATGCATCTGTTGTGAATTGCCCCAAAGACAATGGTTAGGAAAATATTCTAATCTTTCTATAGCATAACAAGGGCATCACCAAGGGGTGCGGAGGGTGTGGGTCACACCAGGTGATTACCCTAAGTGGGGAGTGACACCACTGCTCCCAAACATCTGCCTTTAGTTAGAAATCGGCTGACCCATTTGCCTGTGTCCCTTTAAAACACTGACTTTTTAGTGTCAGTGGGGTGAAGCTCAGTCAGGGGAGAAAGGAGGCACTAGGTTAAAAAATAAATTTAAATTTAAATGTTTAAATTTTTTGAAAAAAACATTTTTAACTTTACCAAATTTTAACTTTAACCACATGAAACTATGTATATGTAAAAACATTTGGGCTGTGCTTATGATATTATCATTTAAAGGTATACTTTAATTTGCTAGTTGTTTATTTCACAACTGTTACCACTACATTCAATTATATATGGGAATATATAGTAATGAGTAGCATTAGAATATAAAAAAAAATTACTAAAGATTCTGTATGGTGTGGTCAGGGAGGAGGTCAAGGGGGTGACACCATGAGTTACTGCACTGGGTGATGCTAACACTACTGACACCACTGAGATCTACCTATATGTTTAGTATTACTTCATGATGTAAAAAGCAATCCATTTATATCTGACATAAAGAACATGATGTCTAAAATTACCAAGTTTGCAGATGCTAATGTAATACAAGAGGAAAATGCCTTTCACCAGACACACAAATAATTTTTTTTTTTGGGGTGGAGCACTTATACATGTTTGTCATATTTTCTCATATTTCTAGGCTTTAACAAATTGGACCTTTATTTATTTCACTTTTTTCCGCATGCTGTCTGAAAGTTTCTCATAAGAGCTACAAATTCTGTAGCATTAAAAAAAAATACAAATCCCAGAGCCATTCCTTTACATGTTTACTCAGAAATAAGTCCCACTGTTTTCACTTACTCTCAGTGACTCATGCTTGTCTTACAGTCCCGTGTTTTCAAATACGTGAATTCAGTATTAGCTTGCTCCTTACATTTAGCAATGGGATGGGTTTTGACAATTTGTTTAACCACAAAGCAAGGCTGGCATGTGTTTCTGTGTTCCATATCAAAATGAACATTGGCCCGTTCTGCATGGTCCAAAAGTATGTGCGCGGCATGTACTAGGGTTAGAAAGGGGAGTCCTTTCTGGACGCCCCCAACCCTAGTACGCGCCGAGCATGTACAAAATGGTGGCACCCATGTAGAATGGGCACCGCCATCTTGATGTAGTGGATGCTTAGCATTTGCATGTCGTGGCGCGGTAATGACACAAGAAGCTTTTTGTGGCTTCTTTTTGCTGCGTGGAGGAGTTGCGCAGTTTGGCCACTGAGGCTCCTCCATGCAGCAAATGAGGGCGTTTTACAGACCACCGTTTTGGGTGGTCTGGAAAGTGCCATTGTCAAGGAGGACGAGCCAAACGTATCTTCTTTTAGGATTGCCAGGTTGAGACTATCCCAGAGCCTGAGAGTTCAGTAACTAAACCTGAGATGTACAGACAACTCCTTTTCACAGGATGTAGAACCTGGTGGTTAAAAAGGGACAGCTACAGTTATGTCATTAAGTGTGGTACATTAAACATCAAGCACAGGTTACAGAGAGTAAACCATTCAGATTAAAAAACACACATCAAGTCTAACAGATGAGAAGTGTCTCTGAGTGTGTGTGTGTGGCAGAGAAGGAGAAAGAGAGTGAGTGAAGGTGTGCGAGAGATAGAGATGATTAATTGTATCCTTCTGGGATCCAGAACAAATTTGTCAGAAGTGCTGTTTGTTTTTAAATTGTCTGATTTAGAAATAAGCAGCAGATCTGACAAGTTTCCTTTGGATCCCAGAAGGATGCAGTTAATCAAATAATCTTTCTCTCTTTTGCTCTACCTCAATAATGATTACCAAAAAGAGCTCAAATATATATTTTTTTAAATTAGGCTTCTGCCTTCTTCAGTAGCTGAAATCAAAAGTTAGTTTTATTTTCAGCAATTGAAGAAAGCAAACAAACCTTTTGCTAACTTAATATTCTATTGTCTTTCTAATATCAACATACACATACTTTTCAACACAGTGCTTTCACACTGAGATTCTTCTCCCTTGTCCTGAAAAACAGGGAAGCAGGACCAGGCTGTGAAACTCAGGCCCAGGCCCTGAGATCTGGGAATCTTATCCTCCTTTGCCTTACCTTGCTAGGGCCTGTTACAGACAGCCAAAATAAAGCTGCTTCGAGTCACAGTGGAGGTATGGTATTTCAATGATGCGTGCGTCCTAAGAGTCCAGAAGTCGCCACCCAAAGCCACACTCCAGCCTTAAGGACTGGAGCATGGCTTTGGTGTGGCTTCTGGACTCTTAGGACGCATGCATCATTGAAACACCATACCTCTACTGTGACTCGAAGCAGCTTTATTTTGGCTGTCTGTAACAGGCCTATGTTAGGCTATTTGAAGCCATTTCATCTTTCTTTAGCTCTGATACATGAAGTCAGAAAGGGTGATGAAAAATAGCTCAGTGCAGCTAAATACAGAAGTTTTAGGGAGAAAGAGAGAGAGGGAAGTTTTGCTTCCTTCTCCACATACCTAGCTGAATAGCTAAACAAGCAAGCATGTGTCAAGTAAACAAGTGCAGATCTGCTTTGGCTCTTAGTCACACAGCCTCTCACTTGAGATGACATGGAAATGGAGAAGTCACTTGTCTTTCCACAAATGGATTGATTAATTTGTTTCTTCATTCTGCCATTTTTAATGTAAGCCCTTGAAATTACCCACTACCTAGGGATGAATTCACACCTCCATGTTCACCCTGTGAACTCTTCTTATGACGCATACACACAAAATATGTGAACACATTTTCATGCATTGCCTGTTGGCATAAGTATTGGCACCTGAGGATAACTGCAGAAAGGTGGCACCATTGGGTAAATTCTGATTTAGATGCTTTAGATGTGAGCTCCCCAAGGGGAGGAGGAAAACATTCCATCCATCATATCATATATGTTGCTCAACTGCATGTGAAGCATCCCAGCCAATGGCAGGCAACAGCTGGCAGTGGTGTCCATAATGTTCACACCACTGGAAAACAGAAGAAGTAAGTCCCATTTCAGTGTAATTCTGTGCACATGAATCAATGTAACAGGGGAAAAACTGTCAGTGATTTCCACATGGCAGTCAACATCTGAATTAGCTCTAAGTCCCATAGGAGTGGAAAATAAATGTGCAAGTGCTTCCTAACCCTTACCTCATCTATGTTCAAAACAATCTTGCAAGAGAGATAGTTTTGTTCATTTTATATGACTCATATAGCCAAGGTCAGATATCTTGATGTAATGGCTGAGAAGGCAGATCTCACTTGTCAGATTTATGGAAAAACCAATAGTCTTTAATTTTACTCTTCATCAATTACACAGGTACTTGGCTTTTCCTCAAATAGTGGCAAAACAAAACAGTTTATCCAAAGTTTCTGATAGCCAGCAATAATGCATTATACATACTATATTCTTTTGTAATATAAATGACTACATATGGCTTGCACAAACAACAAGTAGGAATATACTCTGTACATTGCAGTATGCCAAAACTATAGTTTTTCTTTACAGATTTCTTTCCATTTGCGTCAGTTTTAAGCAAGGTTGTTTTTTTCATTATGTTAGCTACATCTCACTTATTTTGATAGTGATACTTCCTAGAAAGCAGTGGCAAACCTGCTCTGAACAAACCAAGCCAGGAAATACCTATAAGAGTTTGAAGGCCTACAACAACAATAAATGTTTTTATTGCATGTTGTATTCACATGGCTATTTATGGTTGTATGTTTATTATATAATACTTTGACATCCCTGTATATGGAAGGCAGTTTATAAATTATTTTATAAATGCACAAAAGGATAACAAATATCTTAAGGAATGCAATGGCATAGCGGTTAAGATGCTGACTCTGACAATTGCAAGGTCGCCAGATCGGCAGTTCAAGACTAAAACACCACAAGAAGGACTGAGCTCCCATCACTAGCCCTAGTTTCTGCCAAGGTAGCAGTTTGAAAGCATGTAAAAGTGCAAGTAGATAAATTGGTATCACTTTGGAGGGAAAGCCCTCCCTTCATTCACCATCTTGAGGGAGAGAGAGGCAAGCTAGCTCCACCAGGCCTGCCTGGAAGAAGACAAGCCCTCCCTTCATCCACCATCTTGAGGGACAGAGAGGCAGGCTAGCTCCACCAGGGCTGCCTGGAAGAAGACAAACCCTCCCTTCATCCACCATCTTGAGGGAGAGAGAGGCAGGCTAGCTCCAACAGGGCTAGCCTGAAGTTAGAGCGCCCTCCCTCCAGTCCATCTCCCTTGGTCCAGGCCTCAGAGGGAGAGAAAAACCACTGGACCTCATCCTCTTCCCCACCACCATTCCCTTTTCCTTTTGTGTCATGTCTTTTTAGATTGTAAGCCTGAGGGCAGGGAACTGTCTAATTAAAAAGATTGTATGTACAGAACTGTGTAAATTTACAGTGCTTTATAAATAAAGGTTAATAATAATAATAATAATGATGATGATGATGATGATGATGATGATGATGATGATGCAACATGTTCCACGCACCTCAGTGTTTAGTCATGCTGGCCACATTACCACAGAGTCATCTCTGACAACAATGGCTCCCTTGGCTTAGTAATGGAGATGAGCCCCACCTTCTACAGTTGGACATGGCTAGACAAACTTGTCAAAGAGGAAACCTTTACCTTTACCTTTATTTGAGATTTGGGCAGAATCCTTCAAGCCACAGTATAATCTAGTAGTTCCGCATGCAGAACTATGCTATGGCTGGTTGTTCACCAGTCTCCAAAGTTACTGTAGAGATGCCGCAGTCCCCACCCTCCAGCCATAGCTGGTGAAGAGTGAGGGGGGATGTCCCCATAGCCAGATATGAAATGAGTACTTCTTCCTCTGAGGGCCACATTCTACATCTGGCAATGAGGGAGGAAGGAAATACTCTCTCTCTCTCTCTCTCTCTCTCTGTGTATAAGGTGGGCTTATGCCTGTATATGTCTCAGACAGGATGCCAACCTAAGTTTGAAAATGGTTATTCAAAAGAATCTCTCTCGTTCTCTGTCTTAGAGAGATTAATGAAAAGAACTACCGGTATTTAAATATATTACCAAAATATTTCCACTTCTGCCCTCCTCAGCTGCTCAAAATAAAATGAAAGTGTCAGAGATATTCTTTGTTTATTTTCAAATTATACATACACATACAGAAAGCCTCCAGATTTTGGTCTACCAGGTTTTCTGGTGCAGAAACACATTCAGGAAGCTGAGTTTTGAAATGTGCAATCTTGGGTATATGTGGGGGAGAAGCAATTTGCCCTGACCATGCAAACTTACACTTTTAGATTTGTTATTTGCCATAATTTTATCTAACTCCTGACTACAATAACATTGTGAAGAAGTTGAAGATGAAACACTGACTGAACAAGATCACTTAGCCCTCTGACTTGAGTAGGCAGAGGTATTTTCCATCATCTTCTTATTGTTAACTGCCCTTGAATATACTCTGACTCATCACAATCCTATGGATGAGATATTGCCATTCCCTCTATGCTCCATTGCTCTGCTTAGGTCCTGCAGAATCAGGCCTGTGACCTCCCTGATTGAGTCCAGTCATCTGGCTTGCAGTCTTCCTGTTTTTCTACTATTTTCTACTTTCTACCTTTCTTACCTTTACTGTCTTTTCTAATGAGTCATGCCTTCTCATGATATGGCCAAAATATGACAGTATCAATTTTGTCATCTTGGCTTCCAGGGAAAGTTCAGGCTTTATCTGCTCTAGGACCCATTTGTTTGTCTTTTTGACCATCCATGGTATCCTCAGCATTCTTCTGCAGCACCACACCTCAGATGAGTTGATTTTCTTCCTAGTTGCTTTCTTCACATAGTAATGGGGAATGCAATGGATATGATGATTCTAACTTTCATGCTCAACTGTATATTTTTTACACTTTTAAGATTTTGTCAAGTTTTTTTCATGCCTGTCCTTTCCATTTCTAGTCTTCTTCTAATTTCTTGACTACAGGCACCATTCTGATCAATGTTTCATCCAAGGTATGGAAAATCTTTAGCTATTTCGGTTTCTAGGTTGTCTAGGTTGAATTTATGTAGATCCTCCATGGTCATTATTTTTGTTTTGTTTATGTTTAGCAGTAATCCTGCCTTTGCATTTTCTTCTTTGACCTTCCTTAGTAATTGTTCCATGTCTATGATGTTTTCCACTTGCAGTTTGGTGACATCCACATATCTTGATTGTTGATGTTCCTTCCTCCTGTCTTCACTCCTCCTTCTGAGTCTAAACTTGTTCTTTGTATATTTTCTGCATACAAGATGAACAAGCAGGGAGAAACAATGCAGTCTTGTCTGAACCCTTTGCCAATTGGGAACCATTCTGTTTCTCTATATTCTGTTCTACAGAATTTCTACAGATTTCTCATCAGGACTATCAAATCTAGTGGCACTGCCATGTCTTTAAGAGTGTTCCATAGCTTTTCATGGTCTATGAAGTCAAAGGCTAGACTTCATCTTTACTTGATCCTTTTGATTGTAGATATCACAGTCTGACCATCTGCATGCAAAGCACATTTTTCATCATAGTGCCGTGGGCCTCTCCCATTGTCTACTGCTCTTGCAGTCCTTCTCAGCCACGGTGCTACTGCTGCACATTGCAGTTCCCGTTAACATATACCAAATATATTAGGATGTACATGGAAGCACTTGCTCATGTTATGACATGTGACAGCTCTGGTTTTAGTGTCCTGATAACCATTGATGTCTGAAAGAAATGTAGATTTAAATCCACAGACCATTGATTTTAAGGGCACATGGACATGTTTGATTGTTACTGGAGGGCATGCATGAAAGCTCTGTGATATTAGGATTAATAGAATGATCTATCTGTTTAACTTGGAGTGCAGATTGGAATTTATGCAGTATATATATTTTTATGCAGGTTGCATCCAAAGCTGTGTGTATGGAATGAAATAATCATGCCAGAGATGCTTGTTCAGGCTGACATTTTCTGTTTAATTCCACAAAATCATTTAAAAGCATTTATAGCAAGTTTTAATCTGTCTCCTTTTAACAATTTATTTGACAAGTTAAAAAAAAGACAGATTAAAATCTGTTAAAATTATTTTAAATGAGTAATATAATTTAAGCCATTTAAAATTTTTTCTTACATTGCTTTAAATTCATCAGATTGTTTTTATTGAATGTTGCCCTGAGATCTCTGCATAGAAGGCAGGATATAAATATAAATATTTTAATAAATAAAAATATGATAAAATGGGTCAAATGGCTGGATAAAACTGAATAAAAAGTCATTAAATGTATAAGGAAAGTACTGTCTTTATTGTGTGTTTCCTCCTCTCCTGCTCATCCATGCATATACTTGATACAGCTTGAAAAAGAATGGTGACTCCCTTTTTATTGTCAGTGGATTTATTAGTACTGGAATTGCAAAGAAGTAGAGCGTTCTCATTTTACTGGCAACATAGCCTTCTGACATTCTATCCATTCTATACATCTCAACACCCAATGATAACTATAATATAGGAGCCAGATGTGATGTGGTTTCTAGAAATGCATTAGGAAAAAGGTGCAACTGCTTATCTTTCCTTTACAATGGAATCCTATTCATGTCTTCTTAGCAGGAAGTCCCAATGAGTTCCACTGCTGATTTACAGGGACTTTTGAATAAGTGCCTATAGTTTTAAGGTTTTTTTTTAAAATTAAAAAGCTGATGTTGAAGTTTTGATGGTGGTGGTGATGATTGTGATAATGATCATCCTAACTTGGGTTGTAATTGTAATCAAGCTACTTTAACAGCAAGTCACATTTAGGACCTTATCGCACACACATTCTGGGGACGGAAGGAGGATGCTCGTGTGCGCACGCGTGCTGCAGAAAACGGAGTTTATCGCACACGAATACGTCCTCCAAGAGGCCCTGTTCCATCCCCCGGCGCGCACCCGTTCGCATCCAGACCTGACGGGCGTGATTTTTGCCTGATGGATTACCTTCCGTCAGCAAAAAATCATGCCCGTCAGGACTGGATGTGAATGGGTGCATGCTGGGGGACGGAACAGGGCCTCTTGGAGAACGTATTCGTGTGCGATAAACTCCGTTTTCTGCAGCATGTGCGTGCACATGAGCGTCCTCCTTCCATCCCCAGAATGTTTAAAATTGTGTGTGCGATAAGGTCCTTAGAGGCTTAAATACACTAAAGGAACCTGATCTTGGAATCTTGGAACTGGAAGCTAAGCAGGGTTAGCCCTAGTTACTACATGGTTGAGGGACGGCCAATGAATACCAGGTGCTGTGGGTTCTATTTTAGGTGCTGTAGGCTCTATTTTAGAGGAAGAAACTGGCAAGACCACCTCTGACAATTCCTTTCCAAAGAAAACCCAATGAAATTCATGGGTTGCCATGAGTTGACAAGTGACCGGAAGGCATATGTACACACACAAGCATGCTACCTTAAAGAAATGAGCATATTTACATATATTTAATAAGTAGGTTTAGAAGCTTTGGTAGATTCATCGCTTCAGTCTTATCAGTGAAACCCCCATGTATGAAATGGACTATTTTCAGGTGAAACCAAAAGTGGAAGTGACATCCTGAGTCCCTGTAGTCTGGCTAGGAGCACAGAGGCAGAAATTGGTTCCACTGCTGGTGCAGTTGTCCACCCCTCAGATGTGCTGTGTTGTGAGATGACTGAGTGCAGTCAGTCAGTTGGAAAAAGCAAAAGACCCAATAGCCAATAGTTTTGTATGTGCTTGTCCAAAGTCTGTGTTACAGATAGGAATGTTATGAGTTGTCAGGCTTCCAGAATGCCAAAAGTTGTGTGAGTTCTTTTGCAATCAGAACATCTTTGTGTTAAGTTATCTTGTTCTTCTGCATGTACCACATGGCCTGTGTCTACTCCTGTCCCCAAACCCTGTGTCACCCCCTCAGCTGGCCCAAATGATCTACCCACATTAGAGTGTAGTGCAAAGTGTAAGATGGCTCACTCATTAAGAGACGATGTCTTCCACATTCAGAAGCACAGCCCATAGGATCTACCCCCCTTTTTTTAAATAAATGGATTTTACTGTATAAAATCCAATACAATACCATATAACACACAATGAAAACTGTATAAAATGCAATAAAATGGAACTGGGCCATCATTGTACATTTGGACTTTGTTGTATTTGGATTTTACTAGTTCATCATGCCAGACTACAAACTACATTTTAAATTCCTCAGTATTTCCAGAGTGTGTTGGTAGTACAAAAGGTTTCTAAAAAGGGTGATAGGCTAAAGATATCATACTTTCTTGGTTTTCAGATAATAGAGATAATCATGCAGAAAACAAAATGTAAATTTACATTTGAACTATCCCCAAATTCTTCCAATTGTACTAGAAAGACTTAAATGTCTTCTATCCAGATTCAAACTTGCATTTGAGCTAGATCCAAATTGTTACAACTGCACTAGACAGCTTAAATTCATAAGCACCAAATTCATTTTACAATTCCAGTACAGTGGTACCCCGGGTTACGAATTTAATTCGTTCCGCCGCCGCGTTCATAACCCGAAATCCTTCGTAAGCCGAAAAAGCCAAAGGCGCTAATAGCGAAAGCCGCGATTTCGTGCGAAAAAGCGCCGAAAAGCACCAAAAATTTTTTTCGTAACCCGAAATAACCTTCGTAACCCGGAACAGTTTTTTTTTCTATGGATTTTTTTTCGTAACCCGGAAATTTCGTAAGGCGCCGCATTCGTATCCCGGGGTACCACTGTATTAATGTCTTCTGCCCATGGAAGTTGCTTAAGACATAGAATCATTAGAAGAAATTACAAAGACTTATGCTGAATCAGATGCAGTGGCAGGTATGGCTTTCTATGTCAGAAGGGCAATGAATCCATTCTTGGTTTTAGCCTGAACTTTAAATGGACTATTCAGAGTACTGAACCCTTTCTCTAAAATAGATACAGCCCCTCAGATAGGTCTTTTAAAGTTTGGACAGTGGGGAATTTTTTTTATTGATTATATAATGCGACAGAAAAGTGAGGTTATAAATTTTGGTTTTGAAATATTGTTGGTAAAGATTGTTTCTTCAATTATTTTTATTGCAAAAAAAAGTAGCTTAATGAAGATAATATTGAAGTTCATTTAAATATTTCATTTAAAGTTATCATTATGGTTATTGATTTAAGAGAGGATTTTATTGTAAGTAGTAAAGGTACAATACATATAATGGAATCCTCTCTTAAATCAATAACCATAATGATAACTTTAACTAAACTCTCCAATATTATCTTTAAACTTCATTACAGGGAACTAGCAGGTTATAGTGGTTTTCAGTGTTGGACTATGCCTCTGGACACCTGGATTCAATTCTCCACTTGTCCACGAAACCCACTGGGTGACCTTGGGCAAATCACATGTTCTGAGCCTCAGAAGAGAACAGTGGCAAACCTCCTCTGAACAAATCGTGCCAAGTAAACCCCATGCAGTTTATCACAAGACAGGGAAGTGCCCAAATCCCATGAATAAACAAAAGTTAAATCCAGGAATATCCCATAAAAGCGAGATTGTTTTTGGATTATATCCCTCGACATCGCCATTATCCTGCATTTAACCCATTAATTAAAGTGCTGGATTTGGCTGCTTTTAGCCACTTTCTATTTTCAGGAAAATCCCCAAAATAAAAAGCACTACATTTTGCCCACTTTATTCACAGGTTAAATGCAGGATAATGGTGATGTCATGGGACGTTGTCTGAAAATAATCCTACTTTTGTGGGATATACCTGGGTTTAATTTCTGTTTAAACATGAGATGTGAATGCTTTGCCTTCCATGTGATAAACTCCCATGATAGGTTTGCCTTAGGGTTGCCATAAATTGGTAAAGACTTGAAGACATAAACTCATAACAACAGTGAAGGTACAACTTGGGAAGTGGCAAGTTTTCTGTCTCCTCCCTTTCCTTTTCATTTTACTGGGGCTGGAGGGGAGGAGGTATAAAAGACTTCTTTGTTTGTATGTCTTTGCATGTTTGTAGTTTATAAATCTCTGTATGTTCTTTCTTCTTTTCTGCATGTAATTGTTTTGTAGGTTTCAAGTTGTATATTTTAAATTTTAATAAATATTGAATAATAAAAACTATGGACTACAACATGTAACATATTTATCTACCCACTCACATGGAAGAATCAGTTGCTGCTGATTGGACCAAAAGTTCATATGATCCACCCTGCTGCCAAGCAGATGTCCCTGGGAAGCCCCAAAGCAGAATATGAAGGCAATGACTCTTTCCCATTGCTGCTCTCTAATGAATGGCATTCAGAGGCATTCAGCTGCTTCTGAACCTGGAGAATCTGAATAGCCTCCATAACTTGGAGCCATTGATAGACTTCAGGAATGTTGTCTAATCTCCTTTGAAAGTGTCTAAGCTGTTGGATATCACCCCACTTTGTGGCATTGAATTCTGTGTCATTAATGATGCACTATGCAAAGACATACTTGCTTTGGTACCCTGAATCTCCTGCCAATCAGTGTCATTAGATATCTCCATGTTCTTGTGAGAGATGGAGAAAATATTTTACTTCACATTATCATTTGATTTTATGAACTTCTGGAATGTCCTCCCTTATAGGACAATCCTATGCATGTTTATTCAGAAATAAGTGCCCTGCTTTTAAGGAGGCTGATTCCCAGGAATGTGCAGATTCTCTCCCCTCCCCAAACAATATCTGTTGTGCTCCTTTAAGGAATTTTGGACTTATGGTGACCCTAAGGCAAACAGGTTTTCTTGGCAAGATTTATTCCAAGTGAAGAGTGGGACTTGCCCAAGATCACTTCAGTGGCCAAGCAGGGATTTAAATCCTGGCCTTCTAGAGTTCTAGCTGAACACTCAGAGCACTGCATCACACTGTCTCTTTCTTGTAAGCAAAGAAATGAAAATTTTATAGTTTTTCATCTTAGGGAAACCACAGTCCTCTTGGTTCCCCTTTTCTACACCCCTTCTTTCTCTGCATTATACAAGTGTAATGTTTTTTAAAAACCAAGGGAATGATCCTCAGTGATGCAATGGAAGTGTGAGAACACACTATGATGCTTCACCAAAATGCAACTGTCTGTACCATGATGCTCAATATATTAGGATCAGTGTGACTGCAATCCTCTGCAAAGCTGTAAGTTCCATTCAGTTCTATGCTGCTTACTTCTGATTGCATAGAATGGACATATGAAACAACCAAGCTTTAATAAAAGATTTTCTGCCAACTCTTAGAAATTAGATTTCACACCAGATAAATATCTTTTTCTCAAAGTGGTTATAACTATTGATAGAAAGTCTGATTTCCATCTTCATTAAACTCCAGAATATGAAGGTTCTGTGTAAATGTTGTAGTTCTGTATAAAACTGTCTTGGCTCAATACAACAAATTCCAATACTTGGTTCTACATTCAAGATCCTCACTGAATTAAATGAGCATATTCTAGATAATTATACATAGAATGGGGTGAAGGAAAGACAGAGAATCAGTTAAAATCTAACTACATAACATCTTTGTGCTTTCAAATCTCAAGAATATAAAGCATTAAAATATACAGTAATGTTATTTCCCCCATACATTTGCTTCTTTTTTAGTGAAACAAAAACCATGAAAGCAGTGGTTGTATCCTTAGTTTTACATGAAATGAATACAATTGAAAAGTCTGATTTGGATACAAGCAAATGCTACCAGTGCATTATACTGTAAAGTTTGGCAAGGCCTCATTTAAACCAACTGCAAAGAAGTGACAAAACTAGACAGAAATATTGTTCCACTGTAACTTTATTGCAGTTATGCTCTGAGGAAAAATAACCTTTCTGTTTATCTCTAAAGCCCCAAATATATCGACATGCAAGAGCGTAACATTTTATAATAATGAAGAGAAACACTTTCTTCTAACCACAAAATGAAGCTAAAGGAATCCCCTTTCAATGAATCTTTCAAAGCACTTTTTAACTTGTACTGGGGAAGCATATCAAGCCTCTCTGAGTAAGTGTGGAAAGTTCCAGCTGAAGAAGAGAAATTCTGAGATGGGTGCAATGAACAAAAGAGGGACAAGGCTCCTCGAGTCCATAAACAAACAAGGACAAGAGAAACAGTAGCTGCTCTCCAGCTCTAGGAAGCGATTGAAGGCCTCTTTCTTTCTCTCCCATTGCAAAGGGATAATGGACTCTTCCCCCCTGAAGCCACTGTTGTTGTGGCTTTTAACCCATCCAACCATATTAACTTATTTTCTCTGGAGGGGAATGTTTGTGTTCTCCTTCTATATTTTGTAAATTGTTTACTCTTGTTTGTTTGAACTAATCACGACTTAAGCAAGACTGCCTCCCCCTTCTTCCATGCGCTTTTCCCCCTCCCTTGGCCTCCTCTTCATGGTGGAGAAGCAAGCGTTTAGCCCTGGTGACTGTTCAGGCATAAAAACGTGCTTATCTGCAAATGAATGGCAGCTCTTTGCTTCATTAAAGCCTCTTTCTCTTTTGGCACTCGCATTGTGACCCTTTGATATTAATTCAAAGGGCAATTAAAGAATGCGGCCCATCTTTGAAGTCGAGCATTCAGGGCAAGGAAGGGGATGAACCTGGGACTCTGATGGACTGCAGCACATTCAACGGGGCCTTTTCAAGGCAGTTTGAAGTGACTCAAAGAAAATGGGCAGGAGAAGGTCAAAGAGAAAAAAGGGGCTAAAGAAACAGTCTGTATTTGTTCGGAGTATTAGCCAAGCAAACTGCAAATAGCAACAAAATGAAACAGTTAATAGAGCAGCCAGACAGAGGCATGTCAATCACTTAACTTGAAAAGCTTTGGACTAACCAAGGCTTCACTCCACTGTGTTATCTAATTATCTTGGGAAAGCCACTAGCTGGAAGTAATAGTATTGTATTTCTTTCTGCTTAGTGCTCCGAAAAGGTGATAAATATTCTCGCCTTCATAATTATGCAACATATATACATAAAGGGTAGTGTACAGCCACATTGTAGGCGAGTTTGGCAGGGGTGGGGACACAAATCTGACCCCCGAACAAAGCCAACAAACCAAATGAAACGCAAATAATCCAAGGCCTCTGCACAGGGGCATTAACATGTTTGAAATTCTTGCAGTGGTGTTTTTTAAAATATGTCATATGTGTGTTTTCCAATGGAGCAGAACTTAAAGGAAAAAACATTGACAAAGCCAAAGGAGGTTGGAAGAAATACATTTTGAAAATGGCATGCTAACTGACTCAGACTTGAATTCACAACAAAGAGCCTGGAGGCTGAGACAGAGGCCCTCTCTGCCCTTTGCTTACTGCTTCAGGGGCACTAAGTGATTTCTCCACATATGGCCTAAGGTAGGGGTTAGCAATTGAAGTAGGTTTGGGGATCAATTTTCTGCTCATGGAACCCTTGGGGTGAGGGCACACAGATTACCTAAAAGGCCATTTAAAAAAAGGAAAAAAAAACACACTCCCAAACTAGAAATGCCTGGAGATCCATTTCTAGCTTTGGAAAAAATTGTATTTTTAAAATGTTAAATACGGCAAAGTCTCCCGCCCCACCTACAACTTAATTAAAATCTTCCAGAGGAGGCAATTAACTGTATTTTTGTGGGGGGCAGAATAAGGGCATTATGGGGAGTGTGGAGTGGTAGAAAGCCACAAAAACATCTTTGGGAGCTACAAGTGGACCCAAGACCACCTTTTGCTCACCTCTGGCCTAAGACCTCCCTTATAGTAAGACTATAACAGGGAAGCCATTCTAATCATAATATCTGCCAATTGTGCAGATCAAAGGAGAACTAAGGGGCAGTATTCTTACTGATCTTTGGCAAGATTATGTTCAAGCATTGGCAAGAGTATATTCAAGCTTCAAGATTATGTTCAAGCACAAGGACTTGCTCCTGTAAATCTCTAATGGATATTGGACTCTGTTCTTAAATGTTTGGTGTTTAAATGTGACTGGCAGCATCCCCAGAATTATGAGCAACCAGTCAGAGGCAATCTTTCTCACAATCCACCCACTGCCTTGCAACCAGTTACTATTTTTCTGGCATAACAACTTCAGAGGAAGACCACAGAGCATGGCATGGCCAAGTAAGACATTTCCCTTCTGCCACCAGAGGCATGGAATAAGGCTGGGGCACCACACTATGTTGGCTTGGAGATGTTATGCTAGAGAGAAAGTCATCATAACAAAGCAGTTTTGAACTGGAAATTGTTAGTTGTAATGACAAAGCTGGTTCAGTTTAAGGTGACTTTGAGCTGGCCCTTCACATTTTTTTTGTAACAGATATTGGTGGAGTGACATGTCTGTGGAAAGAGAAAATGGTGGGTTGCTCTTCAAAAACTTTCACTGAAGTAAGTAGAGAGGTCACAGCCCAAACAGCATCCAATAGTTGCTGACTTGGCCCAGTCCTCTCAAATGAGGCAGAACTGGCATCTGACAAAGAGCACTAGTGTGACGTAATCAGTTGCCAATAGATACTCTGTTCCTGCAGCTTTTATGTTCTGCATTATCTGGCAATCTACTGTAGAGCTGTAGAAAAGGGCACTAAGCATGGGATTTGCATGTAGGTCCCAATCTCAATCTTTGGAAGCTCCAGGTAGAACTAGAAAAGAATTTTGCCTGAAATGTTGGAGGCCTATTGCCCTTCATGGTCTGTCTCATCAGATTTGTAAGACAGTTTCCTGTATTGCTATATTTCACTTCAGTTAGTGTAAATCTCGCCCCCTCCGATTTTTACCATTGCTTCCATTTTTACTGCATTTCTCTGTGGCATGGGTCCCTATAGTCCACAAGCAGTACTACATTCCTTTCTGCACATCTGAAAATCTATTCTTATGGGATGGAAGACCTTGGGTGTATCCACACTGCAGTAATAAAGCAGAGAGACACCACTTTAATTGTCATGGCTCCACCCTGCGGGTTCCTGGGATTTGTAATTTGGTGAGGTATTCATCCTGGTCTGTCAGAAACATCTGGTGCCTCAACAACCTACACATCCCAAGATTCTGTTGGATAAACTTGTGGCAGTTAAAATTGTGTAAAACTGCTTTACAGTATTTCTGCAGTGTGGATACACCCAAGGTCCTCCATCGCATAAGATGTGCAGAAAGGAATGTAGTACTGTTTTTTTTAAAACAAAAGTTGTGTATGCAGTTTTTTTAAAAAAAGGTCTCCCTAAAAATACATATGTGTTTTTATGTGTACTTTATTTGTAGTTGTTTTTTGTACACAGTTTATTTACACACACACACACACACACACACACACACACACACACACAACACATATTATTTCTGCAGTGCAGATGCAGCCTAGGATGAAAGTCCCATTGAGCTCTCTTTGGCTTATCAAAAAACTGCACTGAGAAATACACATCATTTCACTCTGTGATGACTCTTGATGTTACATATCTTCATAGGCTTAGATTGCTCTAAAATAAGCATGACTTA
Source organism: Sceloporus undulatus (assembly GCF_019175285.1). Taxonomy (NCBI): domain Eukaryota; kingdom Metazoa; phylum Chordata; class Lepidosauria; order Squamata; family Phrynosomatidae; genus Sceloporus; species Sceloporus undulatus. The sequence goes on along the minus strand of NC_056524.1, from coordinate 231,119,690 downwards.
GGTAGTTTCCCAGGAAAATAATAAGCTGCCTCATACTGACTTAGCTCATTTGTCTGGCAAGGTGGCAGTAAACATCCCAGAGATCAGGCAGGGGTTCATTCAGCTCTAACTGGAAATGCTAGAGACTGATCCTTGAATTTTCTGCATGCAATGCATGTGCTCTATCACTGAGCTATGGGACATCTCTCCATTTCAAGCTGTTTTTGCATCTGTAAGTTTGTGTGCAACACATCTTATTTGAACGCAACTAGCAGTAGATTTTGAAGGGCTTACATCTGTAAAAAGAATTTAGTAATGATCTCAAGATTGCAATCCAATATTATGTAAGTACTTTGAGGTTGAAATCCTGTTCAGCATTGATGAAATGTAAAGTTCTGCCAGTATGCTTACAGAGAGGTCCGGGAAAGTGATGGAGATCAGCTGGGTGACAGTCTGATGGTGCTTTCTTGGCTGAACTTCAAAGCCAGTCAGTGGCCATTTGGGTTGGCACAGGACAGAGCTGTCTGATTCCCCTTGTGCCACTGGACAAAACTAGAGATATAAAATTTCTGGAAATTTTGAAGCCATGGAAAAAGGCTGTTTTTTCTGGTTCTTTTCCAGGAAAAAATGGAAATTTTCAGTAAAATTGAAAAAAAAAATGCAATATTAACACTTTTTACAGATCTAAAGTCACTTTGTTACTTTAGGAACATAAAATATGACTACGTACAGTTTGATTTGACATATATTTATCACTTGGTATATTAAAATACCATATATTCAAACAATTATTACAAACAGAATTTACTTTTTTATTTTTTGTTTGTAACAAGTTGAGAAACAATCTCCTGAACTGTATGGAACCTCTTTGATTTTGCTAGTTTATGTGGAGCAAGCAAAACTTGAAGATCGGAAGAGCGGATATAAATATATATATATAAAGAGAAAGAAAAAAAAAAAATTATTATTAAAAAAAAATTATTTATTATTTCCTCTCCACAGTATCAAATAGACATAAAGCACCTATTCCCATAAAAAGAATTGAAGGGAGAAAAGTTTGTGGCAGGTGGGGGGGCGGGGCTAAGAATTCAATGATGAAATTTAATCAGACTCATTTCCCAGGCTCTGGCTGTATCTGCACTGCAGAAATACTCCAGTTTGACATCACTTTAACTACCATTGCTCAATGCTAGAGAATTCTGGAATTGTAGTTTGTTATGGCACCAGAGCTGTCTGACAGAGAAGGCTAAATGCCTTATAAAAACAACAGTTCCCAGCATTCCATAGCATTGAGCCATGGCAGTGAAAGTGGTGTCAAGCTGAATTATTTCTGCAGTGCAAATGCAGCCCTGGTTATCAGTATCAGTTTCAGTCTCTGCTTCTGCTTTGTTATATTTTTCATTCTTACAGTTATCACTGTAATAAGTTTTACCCAGATTGAAACAAGCTTCTCTACCCTTCACATGTCAGTTTATTTCTCGATTTAATGTGAGTGTTTCCAAGCACATACCAGATTTTTTCAGTGCCCCCCAAAAGGAAGAAATGCATCTTGCTCTTGCATTGCCGAGTTCATTTTGTGATCTAGGACTGGCTTGTCCTCCTCATTCAGTGCACAGAAATTAGAATAATCTGATAGTGTACATAGTTTTTAGAAATAATTTGGAGAATATATTAACTCCTTGTCAACATGCTAAAATAAAACACTCCATATTCACTTTTATTCCTTTTTCAATTTCTCAAATTGTTCAGAAAAAAACAAAAAACAAAAAAGTTTTCAGGAAAAAATTTGGAAAAAACCCAATTTTGCCCTGAATTTTTCTCTTTTCCCCCCAGGCCTTCATATCTCTAGACAAAACCACTGTGCAATGAGGTACTGGATAGTTATATAGGAATAGTTATGCTGGCATAAACCTTGGTTATTCTGGCATTGGTGATCAAGAGGTCTTTTGTTTGATTATTCTGGCCACAAGATGTTTATGGGTGAAGTCAACTGTGGATTAATTCTCTTGTAAAACTGGAGAAAACTTGGGGTCATTCAGTAAAACTGATGAGCAGGGGTGTTAGAGCAGATAAAAGGAAATACAGTACTTATTTGTATGCAAAAACATTAATTTATGAACCACACTACCACAAAATATGGTGATGGGCATATTTGCAGATAGCTTCGAAAAGGGATAAAACAAAATAATGGGGGGAAAAGCTGCCATTGGTTAATAGCCGTGATGGTTACAAACAGCTTTCAAGTTCAGAACTAGTATATATAGACTATATACTGGTTCTGAACTTGAAAGGTGTTTGTGAATACTAGCTGCTTAGGGAGTAATGATTGGAGAGAAATGATGGGACAGAACTATTTGTCTTCATGCCTTCATGTTGACTTCCTAGATATCTTCAGTGGTTGGCCACTGTGGGAAAAAGGTTGCTGGACTGGAGAAACCTATGGCAGATTGTATGGCCCTCCAGAGGCTGTTGTATTACTTCTCTCAGTTTTCCCCACTAATGGCTATATTGGCTAGGTCAACTGGGTGTTGTGGTTTTACAGTATCTGGAAGGCTGCACTAGTCTCACCCCTAACCTGTGGTCTGAATCAATAGGGCTCTTATGCTCTTAGCACATAGTTGGTTCTGACTCAACTATTTGTATTTGGTTGCAAGATTTTGTGGTCACACTGGGTAAATTCAGTTTCTAGTCCCAACTATAATCAACCAAGTGAATTAATGGAATGTATATAAGTATTTTGTTTACCAAGCTCCTATTGAGCCAATGGATTTATTCTAGTTTGAACTAACAACTAGATTTAGACCAATCTGCTTATGTTCTCAACTCTTCATGGAGTTTGCAGTGCATTCATGGGCTTTGCAGTTCATGAGGTTTGCAGTGTCTTTCAGCAGCATCCATTCTATATCAAATCATTACAGGTCTTGGAAAAGTTACTCTTTTGGACTACAGTTCCCAATGGCTATGCTGTTGGGAAGTTTTGGGAACTGCAGTAGAAAAAGTAACTTTCTAGATCATGGTTACTAATGATTTACTGTATCCTGCAACAGCCAAAGTTTAATCGCTCCCTAAAAAACACAAGGAGATAATTACCTGGTAAAGGCTGACAAGTTGAGACATTCTAATTTAGAGATTTGCATGTGCATTTTTCAGTATTTGCCGTATATCTTTAAATAGTATATTGCAGATTACTATTTGACTCTAAGCTCTTTGTATGTCTGGGAAGATCAATGGGATAGAAATGATTAAAATTAATGTTTCTGTAAAGTATTGTTTAGAATATTTTAAAATAATAACAGTATAAATATTTTATTTCAAGAACTTCATTAGTTACTAGATATGTAATACTAGTTTGATTAATGGCTTTGAAACTATTAAAAAAACTCAAAACAACACCCATTAATATATTAGCTGTGGCCTCCAGCATCATAATCTAACATGATAAATGATAGTGGAGGGTTTTGGTGGGGAGGTTAACTTCCAGTTGTTTACACACATACTACAACAGAGTCTGCTATAATTTTGTGGTTGTTGTTGTGTGCCTTCGAGTCATATCTGATTTATGGCAACCGCAAGGCAACAATATCAGATTTTTGGGGTTGAGAGTGTATGACTTGCCCAAGGTCATCCAATGGGTTTCCATGGCCAAGTCGAGAATGAAATCCTGGTCTACAGAGTCGTAGTCCAGTGTTCAAATCACTACACCACACTGGCTCTCTGATATAATTTTTGTGGCCTACTATATGTCAACATCAATTATACATGTGTGTTTATGCCTTCAAGTTGCCTGTCAATTTATGGTTATCCCATGAATTTCATTGGGTTTTCTTAGGCAAGGATATTCAGAGGTGGTTTTTCTCTTCTCTTTCCCTGAAATATAGCCTACAGCACCTGATATTCATTGGCAGTCTCCCATGCAAGCATTAACCAAGGCTGACCCTGCTTAGCTTCCAAGATCAAATGGGATCTGGTGTCTTAGGATATTTAGGTCCTGTTACATGTATATCCTGTCATTCCTTCAGGGACCTCAAGGCGGCATAAATACTTTTCCTAACTAGGAGAAGTACTAACTAGAGCGGAAGCTACTTAGGTTCTAAGATCTGGTGCCTTTAGTGTATTAGACCCTCCAATTTACATAGTCATTGGGATATCAAGAAAGCAAGTTTTATATTCATAAGACACACAAGACAATTTTGGAGTTTGATGCAAAATAATTTAACTGCAGCAAAACATGAATACTTTTCCATCTAGGAAATCTTGCTGGGCCAGTGATATAAAGCCATTGTTGCTGTTGTGTGTTCCTCTTCTTCCCTTTTTAAAAACACATATTTCTCCAGGGCTTGACAAAGAACTCTGAAAAGGGCACATCGTCTTTAAAAATATTTACTTGGTTGAAGGAACCAATGCTCTAAAGTAGGGGTGGGAATCATGGGGGCCTCTAGACATTTGCTAGACTACAAATCAGCTCTAGCCAGTTTAGCCAACATCTGGAAAGTCCAATGATTTCCTCCTGAAGGAGAAGATAATAAAGTGAGGCTCAGAAAATTTATCATTTGGATTATTATTCCCAAAATTCATTAGCCAGTATGTGCACTTTCAGTTTTTCCTGTCCCATGCTTCTAATCTGTTGAAAAGCCATCAGAATCCAAGCAACCATGAATTCAAGAAAGGCCTGATCTACCTTGTGATATTAATTCACACAGGTGAAAGCTGTTCTCAAGGTAGGATAGATGTGCTAGTCTATTTTTGAAATTGCACATGCATTCAATGTGGCATAGTGGTTTGAATGTTGGGCTATGAACCTGGAGACAAGGGTTTGATTCCCTGCTCAGCCATGGAAATCCATTGTTGGTAACCTTGTACAAATCACACTCTCTCAGTTCTAGAAAACCTCACCTTAAGGTTGTCATAAATCATAAATCATAGAATCATAGAATCATAACTTGGAAGAGACCACAAGGGCCATCCAGTCCCACCCCTGTGCCATGCAGGAAATCCCAATCAAAGCACCCCCAACAGATGGCTATCCAGCCTCTGTTTAAAGACCTCCAAGGAAGGACACTCCACCACTCTCTGAGGGAGTGAGTTCCACTGTCAAATAGCCCTTACTGTCAGGACGTTCCTCCTAATGTTGAGGTGGAATCTCTTTACCTGTAGCTTGCATCCATTGTTCCGGGTCCTATCCTTAGGAGCTTTTTAAAAGTATACATATCAATTTCTAAGAATCACCCCAAATGACTATGTACAATATTTCAACAAGTAAATACAATGCAGATAACCAACATTACATTACATTATATACAAAATGTAATGACAAAATTACTACCCATTGCCTTCAAAAATGTGCTATTACAGGTAATGTTGTTATCCTTAATGCCATGCTTCCAAGTTTTGCTGTTCCCTCCCATTCCCATTCTACTTTTTTATTTCTGCTGTGGATAATACACAATTTAAGGCAGGAGGATTTTAAAAACTCTTTCCAAGTAGGTCCCTTCTCCACAGCTGTTTTAATTAAATTAAAGCATCTTCATGACCTCTTTCTCTCTAAATCCTTTAACCTCCTCGCTCTCACCGAAACCTGGCTCCCAGCCCATGATACTGCAACCTCCTCTGCCCTTTCTTTTGGTGGTCTCTCCTTCATGCACACAAGCCGTCCTGAGGGTCGAGGAGGAGGGGTTGGTATCTTGTTATCTAACTCCTGCCAGTTTCAAGTTCTATTTTTTCCCCCCAGCTATCATTTCTCTTCCTTTGAGTTTCATCCTATTAGACTCTTTTCTCCTCTACAGCTCCGGGTTGTAGTCATCTATCGCCCTCCTGGTTCTGCCACCCAGTTCCTATCTGACTTTGAATCATGGCTGACATTCTTCCTTTCAGATTCAGTCCCCACTTTGATCCTAGGTGACTTTAATATCCACGTTGACGATTCCAATAACCCTACAACATCTCGCTTTAACTCTCTGCTAGCTTCTTTTGGCCTCCAAACACACTCCAACTCTTCAACTCATTCGCTTGGTCACTGTCTTGACCTAGTTCTTGCTGCAAACTGCGCCATTTCTGACTATCTGGCACTTGACCTTCCACTATCTGACCATCATTTAATCTCCTTTGCTCTCACTTATACTCCTCCTCCTCGCCATACTATTCAACGTCTTTTTCGTGATCTTCAATCTGTCGACTCTAACCATCTTGGTCTGACCCTGGATTCATCTCTCTCTTCCCTAAATCTCGGGGATTCTGCTGATTCAGCTATGTCTTTATTTAACTCCACTCTTTCCTCAACTCTTGACCATTTTGCCCCTGTCTCTGTATGCACTTCTTCCTCTAAGACTAGACCTCAGCCCTGGCTTACCCCCAACATTAAGTTTCTCCGGTCCTGCTCTAGAGCGGCCGAACGTCTTTGGAGAAAGTCCAAAGAGTGGGCTGATTTTATCCATTTCAAATTTGTTCTTTCTTCCTTCTCACGCGCCCTCTCTATGGCTAAACAGAATTATTACAAATCATTGATCTCTGCCAATGAGAGGCGCCCACAGCGTTTGTTCTCCACCTTCAACACTTTGCTTAAACCTCCCTCTCCTCCTGTCTCTTCATCTTTCTCTCCTAATGACTTTGCTAACTATTTCATCTCTAAGATTACCACTATTCGCTCTGAGATAGTCCCTCCTGATTCTTCTTCTGCTCTTAATCTTCTATCGCCTTTGCCTAACAAATTTTCTGTCTTTCCTCCTGCCTCTTTGAATGAACTCTCTACACTTCTGAATTCTTCCAAACCTGCTACCTGTCCTCTTGATCCTATTCCTACTCGTCTTCTAATCTCTATAGCTCCCTCTTTTCTGCCCTCGCTTCTCCATATCTTCAATCTCTCTCTCTCTACAGGCTCCTTCCCTTCGGACTTCAAACATGCTCTCATTTCCCCAATTCTGAAAAAACCTTCTCTTGACCCCTCCTCTTTGTCTAGCTATTGTCCGATTTCTCTTCTCCCCTTTCTTTCTAAGGTTTTGGAACGGGTTGTCTATTCCCGCTGTCTTGAGTTTCTTGAAGCCAACTCCATTCTCGATCCCTTTCAGTCTGGCTTCCGCCCAAAGCATTCCACAGAGACAGCCCTCACTATGATCTCGAATGACCTTTTACAGGCCAAGGCTAATGGCCTTTACTCTGTTCTCATCCTTCTTGATTTGTCTGCAGCCTTTGACACTGTTGATCACTGTCTCCTAATTGACATACTCTCTGACCTTGGGTTCTCAGACTCTGTTCTCGACTGGTTTAGATCTTACTTGTCTGGCAGATCTTTTGCAGTGGTTGCAGGAGGTCAGACTTCTTCTCCTGTTCCCTTATCTGTTGGAGTTCCCCAGGGCTCTGTTCTGGGTCCCCTTCTGTTTTCTCTCTACACACTGTCCTTAGGAAAACTCATCAGCTCTTTTGGCTTTTCCTACCATCTATATGCCGATGACACCCAGCTGTATCTTTCTGCCCCTGACCTTTCTCCAAGGCTTGAACAGCAAGTCTCATCTTGCCTTACAGCTGTCTCACAGTGGATGCGCCATCGGCGTTTGAAGCTCAACATGTCCAAGACTGAGCTTCTTGTCTTTCCTCCTAAGCCCAACCTTCAACACTCCTTTTCTGTCTCTGTGGACAACATTTCCATTCAACCAGTCCAGCAAGCCCGCAGTCTTGGTTTTATCTTTGACTCTTCTCTGTCGTGTATCCCTCAGATCCAGACCACAGCCAAGGCTTGTAGATTCTTTTTGTACAATATTGCCAAAATCCGACCATATCTCTCCGCCTCTACTGCCAAGATCCTGGTCCATGCCCTAGTGATCTCACGACTTGATTACTGTAATGTCCTCCTGGCTGGGCTTCCTCTTTCTCACCTCCGTCCTTTAATCTCTGTCCAGCATTCAGCTGCACGCATTATCACTTCCACCCACCGCTCTGACCACATCTCTCCTGTCTTGGCATCCCTTCACTGGCTCCCCCTCCCTTTCCGCATTCAGTATAAGCTCCTGCTGTCGACATTCAAAGCCCTCCATGGACTGGCCCCTCCTTACTTATCCAACCTTCTTTCTCCTCACCTTCCCACCAGGGCCCTCCGTTCTGGTAGTCAAGGTCTGCTGTCCCAGCCCAGGATTTCCTCTGCCCCATCTCGGATTCGCCCCTTTTCACTTGCTGCCCCTCACTCCTGGAACCTTCTTCCTCCCCAAACAAGAGCCATCACTTCTTTAACCAGCTTCAAAACGGAGTTGAAAACCATCCTATTCAGAGAAGCCTTCCCAGGCATCGCATAATTGTCGCTTACTATCTGATGTTCTGTTGTTGGCTGTTTATCGATCCATTTCCTGTATTGCTATGTTCTGTATATGTATTATCCTACTTGTGAGTATGTATTTTCCCTGGATAATGATTAACCTTCCATTATGAAGCCAAGCCCTCCCTCCAGTCCATCTGCCTTGGTCCAGGCCTCAGAGGTTGAGAGGAACTGCTGGACCTCTTACCCTTTCCCGTCACCACCCCCTTCTCCTTCTGTGTCATGTCTTTTTAGATTGTAAGCCTGAGGGCAGGGAACCGTCTAACTAAAAAGATTGCATGTACAGCGCTGTGTAAATTTACAGCGCTTCATAAATAAAGGTTAATAATAATAATAATGCTCTCACGGTCTTGCTCCTGCTGGGAAGTAGGGATTATGCCTGATTTATCAGCCTCCCACCCCCACCTCACCGCCTATCATTAGGCATAATGAGATAGCTATCTCAGGCAGGAGATTTGGGGTGTCATGAAAGAGCAACAAATTGTTAGTTATTTTCTTTTATTATTCTTGCATTTTTACTACCACAAATGGAGAGAGGAGCTTATGGAATTTCCCTTCACATGTACCAGAGAGCCAGCATGGTGTATTGGTATTGGAGTTGAATCAGGACCTTAGAAAACCAGGATCTGAATCCATGCTCCACTATGTAAACCCACTGGGTTCCCTAGGGCAAATCACATTCTTTGAGCCTTACTTAGGCCAGTGGTTCCCAACCTGTGGGTCAGGACCCCTTTGGGGGTCAAATGACCCTTTCATGGGGGTCGCCTAAGACCATTGGAAAACACCTATTTAATTACAGTTATGAAGTAGCAATGAAAATAATTTCATGTGTTTGGGTCACCACAACATGAAGAACTGTATTAAAGGGTCACGGCATTAGGAAGGTTGGGAACCACTGCCTTAGGCAGTGGCAAATTTTGCCAATAAAATTTTGTAGTAACATCACCATCAATCAGAATGCCATAGGTTGGAGTCAAATCATTTCAACGTGCTGGCTAGGGCTTAAGCCCAGGGTACATGACAGACTAGATCACTCCATATGAGCTTGCCTGGACCCTGAGATTCTCAGGAGAGGCCCCTCTTTGAGTCCCACCACTATCACAAGTATGGTTTTTGGTGCACAACCTAAGGCCTTCTCGGTGACTGCCCCTATGCTTTGGAACTGCCTCCCTAGGGAAGCTATGGCTTCGTCTTTGCTCTCTTTCCATAAGCAGGCATTTTATTCCAACAACCTTTTGGACCAGATTTTTGAAGAAACTGCTTTTAAGAGGGTGATGTATTTGGAAAAGCTGAAATGCCTCTTCTCAAGCTTAATTACTGGTAGTTAGAGGTGCAGTATATTATTCTGTCTTCATCCTTTTGCTTCCATTCACCACTGGAATCTGGTCTCTAAGAACTTCCCAGAAGCTGAATTTTCCACCTGGCTTTCAGGTGGAAATAGATTTCCCACTTGTGAATTAGATAATACTTTATAGATAACAGCCCCCCCTCCCCCAACTTCTTGCTCTGGAGAAGGAAGTGTATCTGATTTACATCTGGAGAGAAGCATGGGACAGAATAAAATGGCGTTAATCCTTTGATCCCACTATAGTCCCAAATTGGAACCCACCCTCCACAATTTTTATTGATTCAAAGAATCAATTGAAACAGTTGAATCATGTTTTGGACAGTAAAAAATTCCAGGGCAATCTCTCAAATCCAGGCCAGGACCACTGCAGGAGGAAAAGAATTAAAACATTCCTTCTCATGTTTGGGTAACCAATCTGGACAGGGGACCTTAAGCTTACTCTCCAGATGGGTTTTTTATATATATCTTTAGTAAACACACAAATTTTATAGTATAAAACTACATATGCAAGAAAGACATAACTTACATATGTTAAAGAAAGACAGACAGACAGACAGACACACATACACACACACACACACACACACACACACGTGGGATTTTTTTTTACCCAATTGACTTCCAACTTGCCAGTCCTGGATTATAAATATCTACATATTTTACTTTCTCTATTGCATTATCTTACTGACTTCTACCTATAAATCCATCATATTATTACATAAGTATCTGATTATGATATAGTTGTCCTGATCTCACTTCTGTTATCATTTACTAAATCCCAATTTTTTGCAACTACCTAATCAATATTACATTAATTATAAAAAACTTGATTATATGGTTTTATCTTCTAACCAATCTTCTAGCCAAAAAGGGGGAAAAACAAAACCTTCCAAAACTACATTAATTTACCTCTGTAGCTGTCTCTACTTTATATCAAAAACTAAACCTTGGTTAGTTCTCTCTGTAGCTTCTATCTTAACCACAATTTTTCCTTTTTATTATATTTCATGATTCCATAAAATTCATTCTCTTATTTATATATCTTGGAGAAGCTCAGTTCTTCCTTCTTTTAGCTCCATCTTTAAAGCATAGTCTGGTTGGATCCTGAATTCCATGAACCAATGAATCCTTTCCAGCTTCTGTTTCTGTAACATTTCTTTCTGATTCATTATGGGAATCACGTAGCTCTAGTCTTTTGTGCATGTACTTCAGTCTTCTCAATTTTGGTACCAGTTTACTTGAAATGTGAATGATTATATACCACACAACTCTTATCAGTTTTTAGCTACTTTAAGCACCATGGCTACAAATTATTGAATTTGGAGTTTTGTGTGGTACTTAGAATTCTCCGCGAGGAACAGCTTTAGTACTATAGCCCTAGAGATCTTTAACAAAGAATTCAAAGTACCTTCGACTTCACAATTCAAAGTACCTCACCAAACTATAGCTCATATGATTCCATAGGATCAGAGCCATGACAATTAAAATGGTACCAAATTATGTACTGTAGTCACAGACCTTGGAACTGAGCTTCCTAGAATGCAATTATGTGAGTCTGGATTTACAATGAAAAGATTTTGTGGCTTCTTCATTTCAGTGCCTATTTTAGGGCCTGAACAGACAGGCCAAAATAAAGCTGCTTTGGGTCACTTTGAAGGTATGCTTCATGCGTCCTAAGAGGCTGGAAGCCAACCAAAGCCATGCTCCAGTCCTAAAAACTAAAGACTATGATAGGATAAGGGTAGAAAGAATGATATGACCATGGCAAGCTGATGAGGTGGTCCAAGCTCTCCCACTGCCTGAGGCAAGAAGTGACACACCCTTTCCCCTAGCAATGGGTTTAGCACACAGATGCTGGAGGAGCAAGAGATTCAGTGGTGACGAGCCACCAGCAGACTTTCTGCTTTCCTTAGAACACTCCACCACCCCTGCTGCTATAGCCAGGAAGGAAAAGGACATGGTATTAGCATATTGGCAGAGCACTCCCTTCCTGGAAGAAGACAAAGACAACAGCCACCATCCCTCCACCTCTGCTGTTGACAGTGGCCAGCTCTGATTGCCTGGCTCTGTGGGGGTTTCCAAGTCACCCCTCATGTTCCTGCAAAGCCTGGCACCCAGAAAGCACCCAGTTCTGTACAGCAAAGCTAGCAACTGGTAGTGGTAGAGGTGTGGAGCTTGCAGCTACAGTATAATCACTCTTGTGTCTTGGGGGCTCCAAGACTCCAGTCAGGCAATTTCATGCTCTGAGAGTTGCAGGATCTATGGCAGCTCTCCAGAGCAGCAAAGGTCCTGATAGGATTGGTGGGCCACTGCAAATATGCCAATTCTAGTGTCCTGGTACTTGAAGTGACTGCTTCACTGAGGCTTATAGCAGAGCCAGGCTGAGAGCAGATCTCATGCCCTGTTCTTTTAGATCACTATCCTTCTGCCCAGATGATAAACCTACATTTAGAATATATTTTGATTTTGGCATATTGGGGTATTTTTACATTAATGTCATGTTGAGACAGACTTGTGGTTGCCATTAAATTGTGGCTGTCCCAGATGAGGTGGCCACTAGGAGGCACCTACCCACCTGTAACTTAAAAGCATTAGTCATGGTCCTACCTTCTGGAAGAGCTAATAACAGGCTGGCCTGTTTCCTCTCTGTGAGAGTCCTCGAGGGATTTAAAGAGCGCAGTCTTGTCAACCATGCCCAGCTTCATCAACTTTTCTCACATATTTTGTTCAATACACCTCTTATCATCCTCATTGCCTCTCTCTGGACTCAGTCCATCTTGTCTATATCCTTAAAATGAGGTGCCCAGAACTGAACACAGTACTCCAGATGAGGCCTCACTAGTGCAGAATGTAGTGGGACTATTACTTCCTTAGACCTGGAAACTATGCTTCTGTATTTGCCTTTTTTGCTATAGCATCATGTTTCTGGCTCATGCTCAATTTATGATCAACAATAATCCTAAATTCCTTTTTGCACGTAGTACAACTGACCCAATTATCCCCCATCCTATTCAGGGAGGTATCCACACTGTACAGTTATAACAGCTTGATATCATTTTCAGTGCCATAGCTCCATCCTAGGGAATCTTAGAATTTGCAGTTTGATGAAGACCTTAGAATTCTGTTAAAGAGAGTTCTAAAGCCATAATTCAGGGGAGTAAACTAGAAAACTCTAAGTATCTCCCCATTTTTGGCATTCCTATAACCTATGATTGTAGCTCTGGAGATCAGGGTTTGATTCCCTACATGGCGATGGAAACCCACTGGATGACCTTGGATAAGTCACACACTCTTACCCCAGAAAAGACAGGGTTGCCACAATCCAGAAATTGCACACCATCACCACCACCACATAACCTAGTTTACCATAGCCAGTTCTATCATTAGACAGAATCAGACCATTGCCCTAGAGAGCATTTGCTGGATAATACAGAGGGGTCAACAATAGGTCCTCTCTTTTTGAGGACAGAGCTGTGTGTTCCTGTCAGCCAAATTTCTTGTCTGGGTGAGCAACAATGTGGAGTGATCCTAATCCCATGCCATGAACAGACTATAGATTCTAATAGTGTGGCACCCACCCTTTTAAGCTAACATGCTGCTCTCAGGTGTGGTGAAGAATGCTGTTGTATTGCCAGTGCAGTCAGCTTCTGTATGGAATGGAGAAATGACATATTGTCCTTTGCCTCAGGTAGAAAAATCTCTCGGGCTGGCTATTAAGTTTACTGGAGATAAAACAAAACTAGAGAAGCCCTAAGTCATTAAGGCCCTTAAAGGTCAAAACCAGCACTTTTCAAAGAAGGGTGGAATAAAGATGATACAGTCAGCCCTCCTTATACACGGATTTATTATACACAGATTCAAGCATACATGGTTTGAAAAGGTTCCAAAAAAGTATAAATTTCAAATATCAAACCTTGATTTTCCACTTTTTATAAGGGACACCATTTTGTTCTGCCATTATATTTAATGGGACTTGAGCATACACGGATTTTGTTATACACGGTGGATCTTGGAACCAAACCCCAGCGTATAACAAGGGTCCACTGTACACCAGATTAAAACATCACATCATAGCACACCACATAAAGACACTACTTGAAATAAAAAGAATAGCCAACTACTGTAATAATAATAATAATAAGAATAAGAATAATTTATATTCCATTTATCTCTCAACAGTAAGACTCAAAGTGGCTAATCAAGCACAAGTAGTATCCTTCAAAAGAAATGCAGAGCATGTAAAGACAATAAGAAAAGTGACCTCCGGCCCGCTACAAACCGCCAGGAAGCAGTGTCCTGACGGCGATAGTAGGGCTCGGGACTGTGCACCAACCGCACAGTGCCGAGTCCTACTACGTGCAGGCGGTGCCATTATTGTGCAGCACCACCCACATGGGGGCATAGGGATGACGTATGGGCATCTGAGCGCCCACACATTTTTAGCGGAAGCAGTGTCGTAAGGGCTGCGTTGCAACCCTTATGACACTGCAAAAAAGAAGCCACTCTAGTTGGCTTCTTTTTTCTCAGCAGCTGTGCCACATGGTTTGGTTGCCGCAGCAATGCTGCGCAGTACAAAAGGCTGGCATTTCCCTGCCGGTCTGTACTGTGCCTCAGACTCTTACATTGTATCTAAGTTGGGAACAGGAAACTTAGGCAATGGACCATTTTACAGGGCAAATGCATACCAATTCCATGTACTCCAACACTGCCAGGTGAAAACTGGGATATGTATGAGAAAGAAATGTCAGTGTATGGTCAAGATGGCAAAAGTTATTGAAGAAGAATAGAAAATTTGGAGAAACTGCAACTGTTAGTGTTTTCCTGAGACTACTAGGAAAGGCAAGATTCTGCCATCTCCTCTCCTCTCTTCTTCCCCTGATGGGTTAATTGAGTGCAAAGGACTTTTGCCCTTGGAACTCAGTTTGTAGCAGTTGAAATAAGGTTGGGGGAAATGGGAGGAAGAGAGAGAAACTGGGACATTTTAAAAGCATCTGAAAAAGTGGGATGACACAGTATTAATGAGGACTGTCCCTGACAAATTTGATGTTTGAAAGGTATGCTACCCTCACTGAGAATCAACTGAGAGGTGCCTTGCATATTATTTAGAGCTGTGGTGTTGTGGATGACAGAAGTCTTTGGACAGAGATGTAGGATTCTAAAGAAAGGGTGAGGGAGGATTCTTCTCTCTTTCTCTCTCTCTCTCTCTTTCTACATAGACCTATTGGTTTAAGTTATTTCAGAGATGTGGTGCTACAGCAGAGAAGGTCTATTTCCATCTTCCTTATCCCAAGGACTCAGACAAGTTTATACATATCTTTTATGCACTATATTTTCCTTTCTTTTGCTGTAGTATCAGGAAAGGGAGGGACAGAGAAGAAATGAATAATTTTTAACAGAAATAATATATGAAAAGAAAAGGTAGGGGTTTGATGCCATTTAACTAACTACTACTTGCAGAAATCCTATTTTCATTTTTTTCACAGGTGTCAAATCCAGTGACACAAAAAGTTGTATAATTACAAACAAAAACCCATCAGTGATACCTTTATTGGACAACCAAAATGCACAATATACTTGTTGCAAGCTTTCAAAGGTCCATGGGCTTCTTCATCAGGCAAGATGCTACAAACCAAACAGGAGAAGAAGAAAAAATATGATTGGAGATGTTAGTCAGATACCTGCATGTTGTTTCAGTCCTTAGTAAAGATGGTATGATGGGGAGGATATTTTCTGCAGTCAGGCTCCTTGTCCTTCTGGCCATGTGGCAAGAGGAAATTTAAAGTCTCCACTTGTTGTTGTTTTTTCCTCCTGTTTGCTTTGTAACATTGCCAGATAAAGAAGCCCATGGAGCTTCAAAAGCTTGCAACAAATATATTATGAATTTCAGTTGGCCAGTAAAGGTATCACTGATCTCCTTCTTTGGAGGTCTTTAAGCAGAGGCTAGATGGCCATCTGTTGGGGATGCTTTGATTTGGATTTCCTGCATGGCAGGTGGTTGGACTGGATGGCCCGTGCGGTCTCTTCCAACTCTATGATTCTATGATTCTATGATTCTTTGATGGATTTTTGTTTGTATTTGTTAAATGGCCAACATAGCTACCCCTCAATGAAAAAGTTGTATAAGTTAGAGAGTGAGCCAGTGGACAAGATGTTGCACCGCTCATTGCTACTTTATTAGGCTAGGTGTGGCTTGCACAAGTTTTGTTAATTATTCAACTATTTTTGCACAATAATTAGTAGAACAATGTTAGCTCTTGTACTTTTCCTGCTAGCTTAACATTGAAAACCAGTCTGCAGATGTTACCAAAGCATAAAGATGATACTCCACTACTACTCAAACAAGAACAGTTGTACTGTGCATAACCATTATAAAGAGGTTGTGCACAGTAGCTATATAAAGTTATGGGTAAGAAATTAACATCACTGTAGCTTTTATGAACTATGATTTATTGCCCTCTTTAAAGACAGTTTGTTTTTTATTCTCTTCACCCTTTGATGTTTGAATTTTGATCTTGTGAGGACATATTTCCCAACTGTTTTCTGTAAAAATTGCTTGAGAAGTGCAAGGGCTGAGACTTCAAAACACAAGAAGTTGGATTGAAAACTGAGCTCATAATCATCATTATTAATTTTGCTATGTCTGTCTATGTAGTTATTTGTATGTGATCTAAGCAATACAGTATCTGTTTATGTATATTAATGTATGTCTTTTGACCTTAATAACAAATTATAAGTTAAAAAAACCCTGAACTCATGTTTGTACAGAAATTCCAGACATTATGAGCCTTTGAACTTCAACACAGTGGATGCTCAGTTGAAGTCACTGAATGGAATTCTGCAACTAAGGAAACAAATAAACCCAAACAACACTGCATAAGGCCAGATGGGATCCATGTGACTTAACAAAAAAAGAATAGCCATTAGTCAATACATGTTTTTTATTTGTCAGTGATAAGCAAAAATTTCAAATCAATTCCACAGGACAGCATCATTCAAATCGCATAATTAGAGCATTTTTATACCACTTTAACTGCCATTGTTACATCCTGTGGAATCCAGGGACTCACTGACTGTCTGATGGATGGATTCAAAATATTTTCATCCCTCCATATAACATAATAATTTTAAATGCAAAACAATACCAATTTAAAACTGTAAAAATAAACATTCTATAAACTTATCAAACAATTGGACAATACTAAAAGATAAATTTAAAACAATACCATACACATTGGATGGAAGCATTAGCTCCTAAAGGCTTTTATAAAAATCCATTTTTGGAGGTAAGTTTGGTAGATTTGTATTTGGTAAGGTACTAGATCTCTTTGGGGAGAATTCTAATCATAGTACTATTCAACAATACAAATTGAGGAATTCAAAAGAATGGAGTACTGCTGAAATAATATCCAAGTGCTATAATTGTCTGTTGTGAAAGGGAACCCCACTGAGCAGTAAATATTCAGAACAACTTCCTGATGATTGCAGTGGAACACACTGTCTCAGAGAGTAGTAGAATTGCCTCATTTGGAAGCTTTTAAACAGAGGCTGGATGGCCGTCTATCAAGAGTGCTTTGATTGTATATTCCTGCATGGTGGAGTGGTGGTGGACTGAATATCCCTTGTGGTCACTTCCAACTGAATGATTCTGTGATACTGTGACAGTCAAGTCAGTACACATGGAGATGTCTTTTAATAAATGACACTATCTGGAGTGCAGGTATAGTTCTACTGGTGATGTGCTGCTCAATTAACCCTCAGTCCTTATTCTAATCAGTGGGATATAAATTGTGCTTAGACCTTATGTGAGTAGCAAACAAGATTTTGGCATGGTACATACCGCCCCTTTGGGGCAGCCTGCATCTGCCCCTTTTAGCTCTGGGTTGGGGGCAGGGCAGCCTCACTGGCAGCCCTGCGGCCCCAATCCAGAGTTTTTCTGCACCATGGAGAAGCGGCAAAATGCTTCATGCCCCAGGAGCCACAGCCATGGGAGAAAGGGGCTGCCTGGCCCCTTTCTCCCTGGCATCATTCCCGCAGCTGTTTGGTGGCTGTGGGAACGAGGCACATGCCCAAAAGGAGCTCCGTTTCGGAGCTCCTTCTCATGCCGCAGCCAGGCTGCCGTAAGCAGCCTGGGGCAGCATAGAGACCTCACAAACACACTGCACCATTTGGACACAGCGTGTGCATGATGTAATCATGGCAGCCCCCATGTAGATGGGAGAGCTGGTCTGGATTGTGCCATAGTTTTGTCTGCTTTGGTGAGTCCACCCTCTCTTCAGCAGTCCTAGTAGGCATCTGTTGTCACTACAAGAATGTCATGGCAACACTATCACATGGCTGTTGGTCATGATGGATTTGTTCACCCTTCCTGGGGTGGGCATGAAGCTGAGGTCTGTTGTATATTACTGATACTTCTCCTTACTAATAAGGAGGCAGCATACCACCTTGTAAAAAGCAGTTGGCTCCCCCCAAATATAATAGTTTGCAATAGCTTTCCCCCATATCCAAAGTATGGCTGTTTGGAGCTAGTCAGTTACCATAAAGGGCTAAGGAGCATTTTGCAAGAGGTTATCCTATAAGTGACCTGAAACTACAATTTCTCTTTCACCCATTGAATGTCACAGATATATTTCAATATTAAATTTCTGCAGTTTGGTCTGATTGCACAGCAATTAATCAATAAGATAGTTAAATTTATTGCTTTTTGATCATTTGGGTTAATGGGTCTCTAAACCATCTATGAATTAAGTCAGTGTGGTGCAGTGGTTTGAGTGCTGGACTATGATTCTGGAGATAAAGGTTTGATTCCCCACTTAACCATGGAAGCCCACTGGGTGACTTTGGGCGAGTCACACACTCTCAGCCCTCAAAACCCCCATGATAGGTTCACTTTAGGGTCACCATAGGTTGGAAATGACTAGAAAGCACACATCCACCACCATGACCACCAACACCACCTCAACCATACCTTTTCAGGATGGCCAGTGATCAGATCATGATGGAAAACATGTGGCTCAATATAGTCTGGATTTCTAGGAAATGTAGCCTAAAAACATCTCTTTGTGATTGCTGTTAGGTGCCCTTGAGTTGGTTCCGACTTATGGTGATAATAAACACACCAGGATTAGATGATGAACTGGTACCAGGGTGGACTTCCCATGTAAGGAATTGCTTGGAAAGTTACTGTTAAGAAGAAAGATTATGATGACACACACTGAAGCCCTCCACAACAGTTGCAGGATGATCATTTGGGTTTGCTGCTCAGTTTGTGGATTACGTCAGCATTGTCATCATTTTAATTCTTCTCAGACATCATTTTTGAAGCTTTGAAGCTGACAGATATATCTTTCTAATGTTCACCTTGAAGATGTAGGAGCCCATTCTATTTGAAAGTGTTATTATTAATAAGAGCAGTGTTTCAATGAACTATGATCAGTACCATTACAAGCTTTAGGAATAGATACAGTAATGCATATTTTTTTTGTTTAAAAATTCATTTGGCAAACATATTGATATATATATTCATTGAGCCAGCTTTTTGGTACTCCATTTGAGGTGAGGATTAAATAAACAAATTCAGGAAATAAGACAAAGGTATCCTGTCTCTCTCTTTTTGGTCAGCCTCAGGAACCTATCCATTGTGCATGTCAAGTCTTTGATGTGCAGATAGAGTAAATCCTTCCCCACATTCTTACTGTAAGCTGTGCATTTCCTGAGAAGTGGGCTTGTCAGCTCACCTCCTCTGACAATGCTGTGTCTCCCAGTTCCCACAGCCTTTAGTGTGGGAACCCTCCAGTCCAGGGTAGTGGTGCTCAGCAAAGGAGGCCTGGCAGAACTCCCTGCTGTGAAGCAGGCCACAAAAGCCTCCTGCTTCTTTGACAAGCCTGTCCTGCAGAAGAAAATCCTCACAATCTTTTGTGCTTTCAGGTTAGATTTTTATCAGTTGAAATCTGTCTGTCTGTCTGTCTATCTATCTATCTACCTATCTATCTATCTATCTACCTATCTATCTATCTTCTCATCTCCATAGAAAATATATATTTATTTCAGTATACATCCATATTTCATTATAGAATTTATATCTCTATACATATTTCAATAGAGAATATTATGTCCATATTTCAGTAGGAAGTATCTATATATCTATTTTAATCTATCTCATCTCAATACAGAAAACATAAAAAATGATATGTATTTCAGCTGAGAAGTCATGAAAGATCATTTTATTTATTCACACATACCTAGCAAGAGAATCTATATAGACATACATCTCTCCCTCCTTCCCTCTCTCCTTCCCTTTTTCTCTGTCAACATATCACAAACACCTTTTTAAATTAATTTTATTCTATTGACATTGGAAGCGTGTTCATTTGGTTTGAGAAAGCGCAAATGTAAATTTCTTCAAAATGATATTTTCAATGGTTTTGATGTTTACTGGTTATTATTTATTGGTTTTATTGTTTAATTTGCCTCAATGGTACTGGTTTTCATAGTTTATCAATGGATTTAATTTGTTGTTAGCCATTTTGAGCACAATTTTTTTTACTGAAAACGTGGAATAAAAATGCAACAAAGGAATAAAGGGATGTCTTATGTTGCATTTGGATTTTATTTGAACAACTGTGATAATATCATCAAATGAACTTTTTGGAGAGCTACAGGGGAGAGATGGGTCATGTTAAGGATCCTTGATCATATCCAAAATGGTATAAACACTATACTGTGCTGAAAGTTACATAAAAAGTGGTAACCACATCATTAGTTACTGCTTATTTAGCATTTAACACTATGCATTGAGAAATCTGGCACTCTAGAGATGACCATTAGCATAATGGGAATCTCACGGTGCTCATAAAAATGGTAATGTGCTCTGTTGATTTTCAGCTGTAGCAGGAGTGCGACTATTATAATTCCTACCTCTTTAGGGCACAATTTAGCTGAAGTTAAGCATCTTTAAGTCCCATTAATTTCAATGGAAAGGATTTAAGCACGTGCTTAACTTTTCTCCTTCACATGAATGGGGCTTAAAGTGCTTAACTTTGGAGGGACCATGCTTACCTTTTACAAAAGTTTGAATCTAATATAGTGTGTTAGTAAGCCTGCTTGTGTGTGTGTGTGTGTTACGAAAATAATTGTAAAAATAAAACAAGCATTCCTGTTGAACTGAATATTGATTTCCAGATCTAGGGGTCAAGGTGCATGTTTTCTTAAATACATATTTCTATATTTCTTTATTAATCGCACCAGACAGAGTGGAAGAATTCACATCCAGATGGATATGCAGAATGGAGAGATTTAAACCTTTCTCCTTTTCTGCTTCCAATGTTCTGCCTACCTTACTTGTCTTTCAGATTTTATTATTTATTTGTTTAATTCATATCTCACCTTTCTCCTGGCAAAAAATTCAAAGCACCATATTTTTTTAAAAAAAGAATCCAGCTAACATCTTATTTTACAAGATAAAAAACAATGTAAAGAAATTGTTTAAAAAGTCCATAGTTAAAACAACTTAGAACACAGCTTAGAATGCACAGTACTCTGCATTCATAACATCCCTTTTAAATATAATTAAAGCACCGAAGTCATGACTAAATAAAAATGTCTCTGAGAACAAAGGGATTAGAATCCAGAACATGATCCTAACCAAGAAGGAGGAGCTGGTCAATGGAATCAAAGCAGTTGGTACTTTAGGGGGAAGTGACCATGTAATGCTAAAATTCACAATTGTGGGACAAGGCAAAGAAGGCAAAATAGGGACCTTGGATTCCAGAAAAGCTTATTTTAATAGGTTTAGGGAAATACTGGGTAAAATTCCTTGGCTAGACATGCTAAAGGAGAGACGCTCAGCAAGGGTGGGAATTCTTGAAGAATTAGTTGCGAAAAGCACAGTCAGAAACAATCCCATGGAAGAAGAAAAATGAAAAACATCTGAAAAAGTCAAAGTGTCTGCACAGCAGACTCAAGAAGCAAGTGAAAAGAGAAAAAAAGAGTATGTACAGTATAAAGAATGGAAAGAAGAAAAAATCACCAAGGAAGAGTAGCCCAATCTTGCAGGAATAGTATAAGGAAAGTTAAAGCTCAGAATGAGCTCAGATGGGCTAAGCAAACAAAGAGTAACAGAACCCCCCCCCATATACATTCAAAGCAAGAGAAAGACCAAGAAGGCAGTTCAGTCTCTATTCAGTAAGAATGGCAAAATGCTAACACATCACAACAAAATGGCAGAACTACTCAATACCTATTTTGCTTCAGTTGTCAGCCAAAAAGAAAGCTGTGTGCTTCTATGCCCCAGCAGAGATCCTGGCTAGAAATTTAGATTGTAAATCAAAATTGATAAGAAGTTAGTCAAAAATCACCTAGGCGCGTTACAGACTGCCCAGAAGGGGTGGTCTGCCACCGCCTTCATTTGCAGCACGGAGGAGCCCCAGTGTCCAAACGGCAAGGCTCCTCCGCGCTGCAAATAAGAAGCGCCAAAATGGCGCTTCTCTTTGCGGTGCGGATATGATGCCGCAAGGCGCCAATGGCACACTCGCAGCGTTATATGCACTGTGTGACGTGCGGACGCAGCGCGCCCGCTACGTAAAGATGGCACCCCCGTGTGGAACGGGCACCGCCATTTTTTTTGGACTCGGTCCATATTGGGGTTAGGGGCATCCGGAAGTGACGCCCCTTTCCAATCCTAATATGGACCCAGTCTGTACTTTATGTCCGTTTGTAACAGGCCCTAGTTAACTTAAATGAGTTTAAGTCTGCAGGACTAGATGAACTACAAAAAGGGCCTTGGGATTATTGTTAATCAAAGTTGAATATGAGACAGCACTGTGATTCTTCAGCAAAGAAGGTGAACACTGTTTTAACTTGCATTTTTGGAACCATAGGGGCTGTGCACACTGGCCATAAAAGCCGGCCTATGGGTGGAGTCAGGGCATGGCATCCACATGACGCATGCCCTGTTTTTGGCCCCAGGGCAGTACGATGCTGTGCACTGCTCCACATAGCATATGATATCACAGCGCTCCTCTGGTGCTGCATCCATAAGACGCAACACCAAAGGAGTGCCTTAAAGCTGTGGCGGCATGGTTATTGTACCCTGGAAAGGCCAGATCGGGGCTGCAGTGTGCTGTTACAATAACTGGGAGAGAGAAGTGGAAAGGGGAGAGGTGGAAAAGAAGCTTGAAATATTTGAAGAAAGACTACAAATATATGAAGATGAAGATACAAAAACAACTGGAAAGCCTTAGTAGTTCCTGAGATGTTTTTCTTTTCACCCATCTGGAGGCACCTTAACTGGGAAGAAGAAATTTCTGGCATAAGTCCTTATGACAATATTTTACTGTTTCTAGATACCAGTACACTAGATAGAGACTTTCCTTTGATATACATCTCTTCACGTGCTTATTTGAGCTTGTGGCAAAACCTGTCTCCCACCTTTGTTCTTTTTACAGTCAGCCCTTCTTATACACAGATTTTTTATACACGAATTCAAGCATACACCAGGGACATAGCCAAGGGGGGGATCCTTGGGGTCCGGACCCCCCTTCCATTAGAAAAATGAATGGTGAGTGCTGCTGCGCTGCTGCATCCAAGCCCCATTATAACGGTGGCACTTAGTCTGGACCCCCCCTTCCTAAAATCCTGGCTACGTCCCTGCATACATGGTTTGAAAATGTAAAAAAAAAAGTATAAATTTCAAATATCAAACCTTGATTTTACATTTTTTATAAGGGACACCATTTTGCTATGTCATTAAATTTAATGGGACTTGAAC
>NC_056524.1:231049542-231096289 GCF_019175285.1 Sceloporus undulatus | reverse complement strand
ATTATTATTATTATTATTATTATTATTATTATTATTATTATTATTATTATTAGCTTTATTTATAGAGCACCGTAAATCTACACAGTGCTGTACAAAACCAAGTAAAATCAAGAATATAAAAGCCTGCCTATGGCGTACAATCTAAAAGTTAAAGCAACAAATTAAAAACATCATATAAAACAAGTTAAAACAGCAATATCCACTATTGAGTCAAGCATCTGAACAACCAAGACACAATCACAGACTCCCTGGGAACGCTTCCCTAAACAATATGGTCTTTAACTCGGCTTTGAAGCTGGTTAGAGACATGTTGAGTTGTGCTTGTAAGGGAAGGAGGTTCCAGGAGTGAGGGGCGGCAAGTGAGAAGGAACGAATCCGGGACAGGGCAGTGGAAATCCTGGGCTACCAGAACGGAGGGAACGAGTGGGGATGTAGGGAGAAAGTAGTTCGGAGAGATAGGGAGGGGCCAGCCCATGGAGGGCTTTAAAGGTGAGCAGGAGAAGCTTGTACCGAATGCGAAAGGGAAAGGGGAGCCAGTGAAGGGATGACAATAGAGGGGAGACATGGTCATACCGGCGAGGGAGTGAGATAATACGAGCAGTTGAGTGCTGAACAGAAATCAATGGGTGGAGGTGAGAGAGAGGAAGCCCTGCCAAGAGAAGATTGCAGTAGTCCAGTCGAGAGACCACTAGGGCATGGACCAAAGTCTTTGCAGTAGAAGGAGAGAGGTATGGACAGATTTTGGAAATATTATAGAGGAAAAATCTACAGACCTTGGCTGTGGCCTGAATCTGAGGGATAAATGACAGAGAGGAGTCGAAAATGAAACCAAGACTGCGGGCTTCCTGAACTGGCTGAATAGAGAGGTAGTTGACAGAGATAGAAAATGAATATTGAAGGGTGGGCTTAGGAGGGAAGACAAGAAGCTCCGTCTTAGACATATTGAGCTTCAAACGCCGATGAAGCATCCAGTGAGAGACAGCTGTCAGACAAGATGAAACTTGCTGCTCAAGCCCTGGTGAAAGGTCAGGGGTGGAAAGATACAACTGGGTATCATCGGCGTGCAAATGATAAGAGAAGCATATACAGATTTTGTTATACATGGGGGATCTTGGAACCAAACCCCAGCGTATAACAAGGGTCCACTGTACTACACTTTAGCCATCCTTAAATCAGTGCTTACCCACCTCTCCAACATGTTTTGCATTTCCATTACTTTTCACACTCTTCACACTCCTGTTTGTAGCCTAAATATGTTGCTTTTATGTGCCTTCAAGTCATTTCTGAGTTATGGTGACCCTATGGCAAACCTATCATGGGGTCTTCTTAGCAGGATTTATTCAGATGGGTTTTATATTGCCTTTTTATGAAGGTGAGTGTGACTTGTCCAAGGTCAGCCAATGGGTTTCTATAGCTGAGCAAGGATTTCATATTGGTTTTCGAGAGTCCTAATCCAGCACTCAAACCACTACCCCATGCTTTCTGTCAGCCTAAATATATTTACCAGATGAAATTTATTTAACACCAACAATCACTTACCCTGTGAATACCTTATTCTGTGACCATAACTAGATCAAAAATGTTACATAGCACCAGCCTTCCTACACTGAACCCTGTTTTCTTTTCCAAACAACTGAGTCCTTAAAAAACTGGAGACAGACTGCACAGAAAATCATTTAGACCTATTTTTTTTTTAAAAAAATAGATTTCTCAGTGCCTTAAAAACCTTATTAGACTATCACCTTATTAAATTTCCCCACCATTACCAGTCCAACACCAACATCATAATTGTGCTATAACCAAAGTAATACTTTTTTTTGAGAGAAAGAGAGAGAGAGAGATAGAGAGAGAGAGAGAGACAGAGAGAGAGAGAGAGAGAGGCCCTGACTTTCATTTTTCACTTAAGGCAATTCTGTCCTCTTGAGCCATTCCTTTCCATTTAATGCCTTTCAAGACTGTGGTTATTCTGTGCCTTTTCCATGCTTGTGCTCCTTAGGTCTATCAGTAAGAAAGGCAGTTTGTTTATGTATGCTCCCCACTTTCAGGATGGTAGGAAAGGTGGGTGCCAACTGGCGACTTGTGTGCCTCCGGGCCTCTTCAGTCTGACTCAAGCATTGGTGGAAAGAAGCCAGTGGGCTTGGTGGAATGAAATATTGAACTTGAAGGCTTCTTGGTCTGTTTTCCAGTATGGTGAAAGCTTCAACAGGATTCCTTGTGTTCTCAAATGAAATGTAGAATTCAC
Organism: Sceloporus undulatus; assembly: GCF_019175285.1. Lineage (NCBI taxonomy): Eukaryota > Metazoa > Chordata > Lepidosauria > Squamata > Phrynosomatidae > Sceloporus > Sceloporus undulatus. Next base: position 231,094,047 of record NC_056524.1, on the reverse strand, counting down.
TGCATTCATCTGGATTTTTATCCTCTCTCCAAGAATTTTTTTTCCACTAATGTGCATTTTTTTAAAGCTAAATATCTGAGGCAGGTTCAGACAGACTGTAAATGACAAAAATTACTTGACTGTCTTTCCATGGACAGCCCTTATTTTCTTTTACCTGGTGTTTTACCACAGACTCCATATTTCCTTTAACACTCACCAGAGTTAAATCATCATTACCCATACTTTGTCATTGGAAGTAAGTCCTCTGAATTCAATGGAACTTATCCTAAAGTAAGTGGAGCAATTGATCCTGGAGAAGGAGAGGGATGAGACAACACCTGTGGATAACATTCACCATTAATAATGGAAAGAATAATAAAAAATATTTAACCAATGGACAAAAAGGGGGTTTAGCAAGTGTCAGGAAACCTTGAAGCAGAGAATTCCTAAAGGATGACAAGCTTTGCAGTTTGGAACTTTTCTGCATCAGAAAATCCACATGGCATTTTTTTGCACAGAAAATGGAATATCACCTAGAGTTACGCATCTGTAACTGATTCATATTTGTATTCATTATACTGCTGCTCAATAAAGCAGGATGGTGGAGAGTGTCAAGCAGAAAGATGCTGTTAAATATACATACCTGGGATGTAGGATCTCAGCCCATGATTTTCTAGGCAGAAAACAACAGAAAATGATTTTTTCCCTGTGCAGATAATAATTTACTTTTTTGTGCACTATATTCCCTGAACCACAATAGTCTTCCAAAATTTTTTTTCTACTGGGGAGAAAAACAGGAAAAAAAATTGTAGTTGCATGTGGGAGTGAAATTTACGAAGATTTCCAACCTTGATCATAATAGAGTATATGCAGTTCATTCTCTCAAAAAGAGAGACAAAATATGAAGTGTCTGGGGAGTTTTAATGTGTTTTAAAAATGATTCTAGGTTCAATACTGGGAAAATGGAGATGTTTGGTGGCACTGGGAATGCTCAGGGGGTTGCTGGGGCTGCAAAAATGGGAATGAAGGTTACATGTATATGGGCTGCATCTTCTCCACCCTGGTATTAAACATTCTTAAATGTATGAATGTGTGCATTTATATGCTTTGATTAATTTGATAGTGTGCTCTTCATTTGAATTTAGCATCAGACAGGCATTTGTAGAGTCAATTAATGTAACATAGGTCTGCTGAAAAAAGCCTTTGGGAGAAAGGTATAATTAGCAAAGTGGCATGTGATAAGACAATGAGTCTTGACGTAAGGTTAGGGGTGTTACAAGTATACAAGAACAACCTTATCTTCCCCATGAAAAATTGGAAGGTTTGTTTTTCTGTCATGTCATATGCTTGTTTCTTCAAAATTAATAATAAGCAATTGTCTGCTTTTCATTGTCCTTGGCTGATTACAACGGATGGGATGGCAGGCTGAACAAAGAGAAAGAACAGCTCTGAGCATCTGTTTACAAGATATAAATAAATGTAGGGAAAGCAGGGGTATTTATTTTACATTTTTTAAAAAGGAAGGAAGTGGAATTCAGAGTCAAACTTGGTTTCATGCACAAAATTATGAAAAAATATTGTATAAAATTACCTTCAGGCTATGTGTATAAGGTGTACATGAAACATAAATGAATTTTGTGTTTACACATAGATCCCATCTCAAAAATATCTGCAAAAACACTTTTGGTCCCAAACATTTTGGATACGGGAGACTCAACCTGTAATTTAATTGTTCTGGGTTCTAGACTATGTAGTAGCTGTTAGGATAAACATACCTGTCCTTTTCTATTTGCACTTTACATCCAAATGCCCAAATTGGACTGCTAGTCTGTTTGGTCATATGAAACAGCTGCTTCTGTTTGTTTGTATACAATGTATACAAACAAATAGGTTTATTTAATGTTTTGGTGATATCTTTGTACCATTTCATTATTTTTAGTTGTCCTCCTTTTGTATTTTTTGCAGAAAGGGCACAAAAATGTCAACAAATATATAAAAGCAGACATACTTGCACAAGAAAATCTTGGTTAATAGTGACATTATTTGTTCCAAGTCATTTTTGCTTTAGATTGAACCAGGCAACTTTCAAGGGCTAGGAGGCCTCATTTGCTCTCCAGGTGACATTAAAGGGGGGGGGGGTGGCCCTTGGCTCTCTACTACTGAAAAAAAAAAATCAAAATTTCCTTTGTCCCCCAAATACCCCTAATGTGCCTTACGGGGATGCAGAGGTCAGTTTTACCATAATTTGGGTGCAGCTTGGGTTGCTTTAGGCCCAAGAGCCTGTAGGAGATGACTTGGAAAACAAAGCCACTCCTAAAAGAAACATGACAGCTCAGGGGTCTCAAAGCATGATGAAATTGTTACTTATTTCCTCTAAGATGTAGGGGGACTGTTTTTATTGACAAAAAATTCTTTGCAAAAAAAAACTTTTGTGGAGCTGCACTTTTAGTCCATTTAGGGCCCATTCCCACTGGGAGTGATTCCTGATTCGCTCTCACTCCGTTTTGGAAAGCAATTCCAAAAGGTCCCTTGTTGCCACTATGAAAGGGATTTTTTTTCTTACCCCTGTGTAATCACTTTTTTGCCACGATTGTTGTTCCCACAGAAATGGGGGGGGGGGGGGGTGGAGGCTGAGAGAGCATGACCTGAGGCTGAGAGAATGTGACCCGAGGCTGAGAGAGCAAGGCTGGGGAGGACAGAGAGAAGGCGGGTGGCAGAGAGAAGGCCAGAGAGGATGCAGGCAAAGCTGGGGAGGATGGGGAGAAGGTTGGGGAGGATGCAGGCAAGGCAGGGAAGGATGGGAAAAGGCTGGGGGGGGGGCAGAAAGAAGGCCGAGGACGATGCAGGCAAGAATGGGGAGGATGGAGAGAAGGATGGGGGACACTTTTTTTTAAAAAAAATAAAATTAATGAAAAATCAATAGAATGGTTTAACAACTACTTGCTTTCAAACGTATTTGCTTGACCAATCTATCAATTTTTCAATTGATTTTATTTTTTTTAAAAAAGAAATCCAAAAAGGCAGCACTGTGTGTGTGTGTGACATCTCTGGGGAGGGATGGTACACATCCCTCTGCCATTTGTCCCTCCCCTCAGAATGAATCGATTCTGATCTGGTGGTCCCACTTATTGGACACATTTCAGAAACAATTTTTCTGAAAAGAACCACAAAAAAACTACTATCAGGAAAATCTGGTTTTTTTTTTTTTTGACATTTGCCCCACTGTATCCCAACTGAAAACGATCCAATAAGAATTGGAATCGATTTCAAGTGGGAATGAAGGTCATATACCCTGATGTGTGATTCGGTGAAAATTGTAGTGGGAATGAACCCTAAGTTTAGAAAGAATGAGAGGATGAAAGCTAACATTGTGCTAATGCCAGCACAACATTGCATGTAGAGGTGGTATATCCTCCATCTGTCCTGATATAAAAGGGATAGTCCCTACAAATTCTCTGTTGACCAGTTTCTCAGCCTGCTTTTAAAATGTCCTGATTTCTCTCCCCTCCTCTCACTTTCCTCATTCATAATCAGCTTATTCTGTTGCTGCAAACTGAGTTCAAAGTGCAAAATTAGCACTTAATTCAGCAGGAGAGACCGGAGAATTGGGGATGCATGCTTTCTCAAACTCAGTACATATATGCTACAGTTTCTTGGCTTAAAATAGTAGCTTTGCATATTTTTACATTAAAAACTTTTCCCACTTCTTGTGTGGACACACCATTTTAATTATATTGTAATGTTTCTTGGACACAGGTGTCCTGGTTTTTATCAATGAAATGTTGGAGGGTATGAGGTAGTGTGGTTCATTGTCATGAACTCCAGGTTTACAGTAGCATTGTGGCAAACATTTTCTCTGCAACAATCTGGCTTTGTCTCGCTCTTTTGTTGCTTGTAAATTACAGTTCTTTTTACCTACAAGGCTCACTTGGGACCGCTTTACGGCACATGCATGGCCCCAAGACTTTTCTAGGGAAACAAAGGACCCCTCCTTGATCAAAAGTGATAATGCAGTATGTTATTTCCATTTTTGGTGGCCAAAATGCATTTGAATGGTAAATATATTTTGGGTTCCATTTTTCAACTGCTTCCACTTTCTGACAGTGCTCTGGTCCCTAACCCATCAGATAAGCAGGGGGCTTCCTTTTAGTATACATGAACAAAAATACATGCACACAGGCATTTATGCGTTTCATCCTAAACCAAACATCAGAAGATCAGAGAGTATGTCCTTGTTAAACTGAGTCCCTCCTCCCACTTTTCTAAAGAGCAGGTACACTTTTTAAGAAAAGAGAACCAGTGTTGTCATATTGCTGTTTTCTATTTTGTGCCTTGCTGTGAAATTTGTTTCCTCCTGAACACAATTGGCCCTTCCTTAGAGCACCTCCCCATTGAGGATGATGTTATGGTAGATTTTATTAATATTATTGTGAGAGCTTAATAACAGAAATACTAGCATAGTTTTTCAGAGTCATGTATATTCATTACCTTAGCTCCTAACTTAGAAGGAAAGGCTTTTACTAAGCAACTATGGGCACGAATTAACACTGCAGTGGAGAGTCACACTGCCTCACCCCAGTGCTTACATATGGCTTACATTTCACTAAGATTGCATATAGTTACAATGCAGTTCATTAACCCATGAAATCTAAAACTTCATTCCTTCCTGTGGATGAGCTCAACATGTACTGAAAAGTAAAGTTGCTTTCCCTTTCTCAGATCTTTTGCTCATTTTTCACTATGGGTAAATGTTAATGTAGTGTATACATTTTTATTTTCAAGGTTACAAAAGCAACCAAACTGTCTGTGTAGGAAATGTATGAGAAGAGCAAGGAGGAATGCTTTACCTTCAGCTATCTTGAGAAGGGGTTGGACTAAAGAACATTTAAGGCAAACACCGTAGTGAAGAGGGAACTGAAAGTACTTGTCAAATTGTGGGAATTCATGAATCAGACATCAAACTCTTATTGGTAAACCAATTCTTATCTTGGCATAGACTAAATCAGTACAGATCAGCCCCTATTCTACCCATTTTATGTTGTTAAATTTTATACCAGTCTGTTGAGCTGTTTTCTGATAACCTAGTCATAGAATTGACTCCTCTTCAGATTTCTAGTTATAGTGGCAGAATGTAATTCACTGAACTCATCTATAACACAGGGCTGAGACTACAACCGTATAAGTTGCACTGTTTGCATTTACTAATACATATTCTTCCTCACTTGGTTGGCTTGGAAATATGCAGCCATCTGACAAAACTTGCAAGAAAGCTTGGAAAGGAGGTGAGAGGGAATACTGAAAACTATAGCCATTTTTTCTCTTTAGACAAACTAACTTACACTGCTAACAATAGCAGTATATTTATTTATATATCTATATGTGTGTGTTACTTTAGAATGTTGTTGAATATATATATAGTACTTTAAAACATTTTGACACTTTCCTTACATGGAGATAAAAGTATCAATTTTTGCAGACTTACTGCCTGGTCTGTGAATTCCTCAGAAATGAATCACTGATCTGGGTTTGGGAGCATTCTGATTCAGATTCAGCCTGTTTCAGAGAAGGACCACATTGATTCAGATGTGGCGAGCCTATGAATGAGACAATATTTTTTTAAAAGGCCAGCATTGCTCTCCAGATTCTGTGCCTTAGAATATGAAAACAGGGGCGCACATCTTGTTGAATATTATCCAGGGGGGAACAATGATTTTCCAAAAGTTCATGAAGAGCTTTAAACACAAAAAGAGAAAAAGAAAGCATAAGCAGAGAAACAATGTTGCATCCTGTGAACAATGAGTGTAGGTGAGACCTGGTAGATGTATGAAGGAGAAAACATGAATGTGAGAGAGGAGGATAAAAAATAGCTGGAAATGAGAGTCTTGATGCTTAATTTCTTTTCTAAGGAGAGAAGAACAAGTGTTAAACACTGCTGTGTGCACTTTTAAAGTAGTACCAAATTAGACCTCAGAGAATCTGTGACTGGATAATTCATAGTAATACAAAATTTTAATTGTAGCTACAGGAAGAGGACTTGGATTGCAACCATGACATTGGGAAAGGGTTAATCATTTTCCCAATAGAAAATTAGTCTGCAAAAGTTACAAAATATAATAGGGATGGGTATCTTTTGGGAACTTGTCAATTTACCCTTATGGAACAAATATGGAAGCATGGAATATACTCCAAAAATGGACAGGCTCTGTGTGTGTGTGTGTGTGTGTGTGTGTGTGTGGTAATAATCACATGAAATCCAGTCATAGATCTATATTCATTCTACTGCATTATGGAGTTAGGGTTAAACTAGCTTTTGAAGTTTTAAGAGGCAATACAAGGGCAAAATAAAAGGTGGGACTAGAAGCCATTTATGTGAGTTTCTGTAATAGAGTTATGTGAATACACGAAATGATGCAGAAGAAGGAAGGGTTAAGACCCAAAGTCAAGCCATATCCCAGACAGCTGCTTCATCCTTTTGGCCTTCTTGGTATGCTCAAGTTCCTATATCTGCCCATTTTTCTTTTTGAGGTTCCATTTCGACATGGTAACACAGCCATGACAACTCAAGACACAAGGAGTTAAATGGAGGACTGCTTTTCCCATTACAATTTTTTACTGTTTGATGACTAATTTACATGACCATGTGATGGCTGCTTGAATGTCCATTTGATGGCTTCCAACCTTTGGTGTTCAACATACCCTGACAGATCCTAGAAAAATTGTACTCACCAACATATGCTGAAAGTTGAAACCTACATTGATGGGTCATTCATCACCCAACCTGATCTTTTAGAGCTTCCTGCTAAGAAAAAAAACCCAACTACCTAGGTCCATTATATGCATTCCTACCATTTCATGATCAATGGTGGCAGAGGGTTTAAAAAGGTCAAGCAAAATCAGTTGGATGCCATTTTCCTTATGAACATCTAAACAGATATTATAGTGCACTCATTGCTTAACCAAAGGAAAACTAAATAAATAAAGGTTAATAATAATAATAATAATAGAGGGAACATAATAATATGAAAATACATTTGCTCATATAAAGTGTAAAGTACACATGCACATCTTTAAACATCCATCTGTGAGCTACAGGGTGATGTTTTCCAGAGCAAGTTTACAGGTACATGAAGTACAATATGGTAGTGCAATCAAAGCATTTAATGCATCTTTAAAATCCTTTCAGACAATTGTTGATTCCAACTTCCATCAGTCCCAAGTAGCATGAATAATGGCCAGGGATGATGAGAACTGGAGTGTGAGGATCACAGGTTCTAAACCCCTGGATTAAGAGAAGGCACAAAAATGTTCTGTCCCATATCCACATTATAATAACTTTACATATTCCCAGGAGAAGACATGAACATTTGCAAGAATTTTAGGGTCAGATGCAGTGCACAAGTTCCAAGAACACAGTGAAATCCATATCTGGAGAATCATAGGTTTTCCAGCCTTGTCTTAGGCTTTGTATTCCTTAATGTGGAAGGTTCATCTTGTCCTCTTTTTAATGGTGTTCCATGATCATCCTCTTTGCTGGTTTTTGGCCTGCAGAACTGAAGTTATTTTGCTGATTTTTTTGGAGAGGGTGAGAACACAATTTTATTTTATGGTTGTAAATCAGTGCTTCTTAAACTATCTGATATGCAGAATTGACAGAGTTTCTTTCCCAATGTGTCAGGGATCAGAACCATATTTGTGTCCATTAACTACACCTGTTTCTTTGTTTCATGGAAACTTGCTGTGGATCAGCAGCCAGTAGCATATGGACTAGCACTTTGAGTAACATGGTTGAGCATATCTTTAAATTATTACTAATAAGAAAGAGATAACCAATTAATTCGCTGTTATTGAAAATTTCTGGCAAAGCATTTGTATGAGTACTGTCTGGGGATATACATTTATGGTTCTATATACATTAATAACAGTTGAGAGAGTGAGAAGTTACTTGATTCTTGCAGTTGCTATTGCTGTATTTTATTATTTCCTCAAGATCATGCACTGCTCTTTGCTAGAACGGAGTTGTGCCTGTTTTCCTTAAACCAAAGTTTCTTATGATCTGATTTCTTTTTAAACGAAACACACACAAACTGACTATTGACACAGAACACTCATTGTAACATTTAGTTTGGCTATTGTATATTATTTGGCTAGTGACATTGCTGTGTGTATACCCATACAAAAAGAGGCTTTTGACAAGTTCCATTGGCAGCTCAGTTAAATTGTTGGTGTTGAGCTGCCATTCTCTTCCAAGCCACAAATTGCTACATTTTTTCTTTCAAAGTAGTACATTGCTGCCATATTAAGCTGCTGACAACATGTCCCAGCATAACTCTTAATATGCACAGTCATTTTCAGCATGAAATGGTTTAACTAATGATTTATCTCTTCCACTGCTGTGCTCTGGGCAGCTGTATGTTTGGCCTCTTTAGCAAGGCAAGTAATTTCTTTAACAAAATGTTAACGCACAGATGGGCCGTAAGCTGTCAGTTAACTATTATTGTGTGCGCATCTGCTGGCTTTCAATGTACTCCTTGATGTATTCAGCCACTTACTTAGCTGCAGCCCTCTGAAAAGCAGTGCAGACTCTGACTGGCAAATAAAATGTTCATTTGTCTCTTCTTCCTATTGTTTTGCTTTGGTAACACATGTCAGCAGCTCAATTACGCAGTTCATTAACAGCTCCCAGTGGTCATGATGGCCAGCCCATGATAAGGAGAGCAATTGTGGCACATATGGGCAATAATAGCCAGTCTCTTGGCAATTGTAAATAAAAATCACTCTTGGGTCCCTCCTCCCTTTTCTTATGTCCCTGCTACTGTTTTCCTGGACTTCTTTCTCCTTACAAGGTGCATTGATCAGTCAAAGCTTTTCTTAGAAACAATGTTTACAGCTAAGTCAACTTCTCTTTCCATTTAACTGTAAACGTTTTGCACTTAGAGACCTCAGTAAATAGCTGTATTCTATGTGGCACTGATGAACAATTACTCAATGAGCCAAGATATTTAATTAAGTAGCAGTCAACCCATTTCCTTGCCTTTTGAGATTTCTTCTCACTGAGGAAGGATTATTCATCTCATTGCATCAAGTAAATATATTAAACCATTTGAAATCTTGTTGTGAATATACAGTTTTGAAGGGCTGAATTGAGTTTCAAGTGGCAATTATATACCCATTTGTATACCATTCAAAAAATCTAAAGGGGCTTACTTTTGAGTAGACATATATAGGTGTGCATTGAAACATAGGCTTGTTTAATGAACAAGCAAAAGTGGACATTTGGAAAAGAGATGTGGGTTTTTTGTTGTTGAAAGAATTAAATATAGAATTAAATAAAGAATTAATTGTTAAATATGTGTGTTTATAGGTGACTAGGATGCAAATCATTTTCAGCCAGGCCACATTCATTTAAACTATATGGACTTAGTGTGACTGACATCTCCAGGACTTAAACATCACTGAAAACATTTTACAAAGTTTGAGATGTTATCATGCAAGCAAAACTTTCATTTTGTTTCCTTCTTCTTTTCAAGCTGAAGCAAATTATCAAGTTTTCACTTAAATGTTTACATTGAATATAAAAAAGATGTTTTGTTATGTTTGAAAGCTAATGTCCCACCTCAAGCTGATACATGCTGCTGCAGTATGCCAGTTTTAAATAGCAACATTGATCAAAATATAAAATGTAAGCATTTACTTAGAATTATATTCCACTGTTGTCAATTGCCCTTCCTTTTTAAAGTGTATTTAGAATATCCTCACTAGTAATAGTTATGTGGACTTTGTCATTACTGAAATAAGTTTTCCCTTCTTGAGGACATTTCTGATATTCTTGAGTTATTTTTAAGCACTGACAGAGAGCCTAGCCATCGTATCTGGGCTAAAGTAGGGAATTTATTCTGGAACCCCCCCTCCCAAAATGAAAAATTGCCAATATTCAAGCCCCATTAGCTTGAACAGTGTTACAAGCCCATGGACGCCTGCGGGCATGGGCCCCATTTTGTCCCCCTCTGGTTGCCACCCGTGAACAGGTGAGGAATGTGGACTCCAAGTCCGTGAAAATGGAGGGCTGATTGTATTAGCTATTTCACAAAAAGGAAGCAAAATAAATGTATAATATACTGGGTTTAGTCATTTAGGGAGCAAATTTATTCAGACTTGTGGTAACTAAATGTGGATGCACTTCATCACATAGTTAAGCTTGGTTAAATACAGTTCCAGTGTGTCTGAAGCATGTTTAACTGAACTGGATTAGATTCTAATAATTAGAGGCTATTTTTAATGTGGTAAAAAGATGTTAGGAAAGACATTAGGAAAGGTTTTCAGAATTATACTCACCAAAGCCCCTGCAAATAAGGTGTTCAAGCTATTATGAAGTACTTATCATCTTTTTAGTTTTAATAATACAAAATAATATACTGGAAGCCTATGGGTATCTTATGTATGCACAAGTTCTCCTACAGAAGCTATTGGGTTTTTTGCACAAAGTAGAACATCTTCAATCAGTTCAAGAATGCAAAAATCTGGTACAAGTGTGCATGCAGATATGCATAAGGTGAACACTTTGGTTGCACATTCAGGTGTGCATTCAGTTGCACAGCATAGCCATTCAACACAAGTTGCACAATCAATGTATAACTTTGCAAGAAGAGGTTTATAGTATGTGAAAGAGAGGATTTCTCACAGGTAAAACAAAAGCAATCAATGGCACATGATCTTGAGTTGGCTATCCTGCTTAAAATTCAAAGATGTAAGTTGCTGACATCATGATTCCCATCTGTTGCCAGAATTCCAACAACTACCCAGTAGCTGGTACTCCACTAGAAACTAGCCAGTGGATTTACTACAAACACTTGTTTCATTGTACATTGCCTTTAAAACAAACAAACAAGCAAACAAATTCTATGGTTATATAAAACAAAGTAATTAAAAATCATAAAAGAATGGCAAAAATCATCAATAGATTTTTATTTATTAATATTTTACAAGCTTTGATATACATGATAAGAGTGACTGACACTGTTGTATTAAGATCTGGGATATGAGAGCTGACATTCTCCAAATTTTCTGTAATTAATGGAATATCATAAAGACACTATTAAATGACAACCTTTAAGAAGCTGGCCCCACTACTCATATAGATGTAGAGTCTAGATAGGACCTTTTTTGGACTACAACTCCCAGATTCCCCGAGTCAGTGTTGTCAATGCATATGCTGTCTTAGGGTTTCTGAAAGATTTAGTCCAAAAAAGTTATTTTCCCAGAACTCTAAGTGTATGTAGTGTGCCAGGTATTCTGCCATAAAGAAAACTCCTAGGACCTTCTCTTAAACCAACATACAGTCTGGTACCTACAGTAGGAGCTTGACAGAATGCACAGGTGGCTGCATACTGACATTAGACCTTCTGAACTTGTCTCCTGCTGCCTGCCATATTCATAAGTAATCTGTCCACTCCTCCCAGGGTTGTGAGCACTTGGGGAGTTGCTAAGTGTCAGAATTTATTTGCACTATTTTGATTAGTCCAGACCTGGCAGGGGTTTATTTTCTTTTTAATGACCTCTTGCTGTGAATCAGAGCTTTCAAAAGAAGGCGAGGAGAGGAATGGCACAGGAGGGGGAAGGGGGGAAGAAGGAGGGGGAGTAAAAAAGCAGCAGAAGCAGGGATACTTATGCTGGAAGGCAGCAGTGCTGAGCCCAGCCGCTGATTCTAAATTCTTAATCATGTTGATGATTCCAATGGGAAATGTTCCCTTAAATGGAAATGTTTGGATAAAACAGTTCAGGGGCCATTCTTTCCCTGCTCCCCACCAGCAGTAAAGGGTTCCTCTAATGTGATTTTCCTGCTACAGTTAAAAGAACAGCTGGTGAAACCTTTTGGTTAAGACAAACAAGGATCCAAAAACAACATAAAGCTACACTGCTTCTTGCTCCTAGTGTCTACACCAGTTGCAGTTTATCAGAAAGTGCCTGTATATAGCTTAGTTCCTATCACAGTTTTAAAAATACCCCCACCATATATGTAACATTTCAAACCTCTGCTGGTTTTGCTAGAGGGAATTAAAACAACAACAACATTGAAAGGAAGCTTCCAGGTGCTGAGGTTTCTGGACTGAAGAGACATGGATTAACCCCTACAGAGCATCCAGTACAACCTCCCTTTAAGAATAAATCCACATGATCTCCCCCCTTCTCATCCACTTCAGTTTTCTTTGTGTCTCCTGCATCCTGCTAGGCAGGTGTCAGAGCCCTGAATGCGGGTAAAAGGCCCTGTTGATGGATACCCCAGATGGAGCGTGGAAATTGGTCAAATAGGCCTCAACCATAGGCCATTGCTGAGGGCTCAACAAAAGACGCCAAATAAGTCAACAAAAATCCCAAAGTTCACAAAGAGAAAGTGTCATTTGTCATTTACTTTGAGCCTGCGAGGGAGTATCAGCCTTACTTGCACTCCTCTTCTTGCCTTGCACACGAGTAAACATGCTAGAGGTCACTTGCATAGATTTCACCACAAAAAAAGGACACTACAGATCAGAAAATAGGCAACCGACCTGTTACATCACCTACAACTTTCAGTGCAGGAAGATAGGTGGAGTTGGTTCATGGTAACTGTACACGGGTTTATTACATGTATTTAAAGAGTTCAGATCTGCCAACTGAATGTCCTGCCAAGTGTACTTTTCAAAATACAGATTTTCTTCCAGCCTAGAAATGTATTAGTGTCACGATGTACTCCTATGAACACATGACATGGTTCAGAATTTCAAAATTAATTACAGCCTCACAAATTTGTACAATCCATCTTCCTAATAAAGAAAGGCAATATTTTGTCAGCATTATTAGCACTGTTCAAAGGTAATTTGTAGTAGTTACAGTTGTGTGAATTTTACCAACTTGCAAATGAAGTGGAAATCGATACTATGTATGTCCAGTGCCTTTTCAACATAGTATATAAAAGTGGAAAGTTTTAGAATATCCTGTCATTAGCCCTAGGACTAACACCAACTCTTATATTACACTGTCCAGTTGTATATGAAAATACCCAGCTGTTGATTGAAAACTAGTATAAAATGTGACCCACAAGATTCAATTAAATGGAAAATTGATCCTCCCTTTGAAGCCTCTTGCTGTTTCCAAGCAGCACACCACTAGATTAAAGCACTTAAAGATATAACTCAACATTATGGTCTGAAAGAAGAAGAGTGGAATATTGTATTGCTTAAGTTTTATTATGCTGATTTGAATTAATGATGCCATGGCCAGAACTTGGATTTCTGGAGAGGAAAGTCTCCCTATTGAAGTCATTTAAACTGCATTGTATTTTTTTAAATATGCTTTTTAAATGGTTGTCATGTTTTGCTTCTTTAATTATTCAAATGAAATATCCTGCTGAGAGGACAAACAATGAACAGAATGAGTGTTTGTGTGTATTAATTCTTGCTCAGTGTTTCGCCTAGGCATGTCTGTTTATGATGTTCCTTGGGGAACTGATAATTACAGAATTCCATGTGACCAAATCCCTATGAAATTGTGCAAAGATTTTCTGTATAATAGTGTTAACTTGGATGAAGTATTTCCTGGGGCCACCAAACAGGTCATGAGGGGTTAAGGGACAAAGAACCACTCTCTAATTCTGTAATTCCTTCTTTAATTAAACTTCATGGCTATTCCACTGATAGTTGGTGCTCATGGATGTCTCCTCCCACTCCTAAAGGAGGAATTTGTAATCCTGCAGAGTCTGATTGTTGCTGAGTACTTGATTTCTTTGGAGACTGATTACACTCCCCTTTCCTTCATCTACTGTGAGTTAGCTTGGATTCAGATATCAGCAGGGTGTGTCTGTGGGTGGATGGATGAACATTTTTAAAAAGAAAGTTCTTGCCAAGCTAAACATGTTTAAGACCCATTGATTTCAATCGAAGAGAGTCAAGCCCCTGCATAAATTTCTTCCATTTAAAATGCTAGGGTTAATAGTGTCAGTCTATGCAATTCCACTCGAGAATTTGAAGCTCAGGCATGGAAACCAACTAGGTGACCGTCCCCTGAAAATGAGACTCAGGGTGGCTTCCACACTCTCAACCTCAGAAGAAGGCAAAGGCAAATCTCTTCTGAACAAATCATGCCAAGAAAACCTCATGGTACGTTTGTTTTAGGGTCACTATAAATGAGAAACAACCTGAAGGCACATTGCAACAAAGAAGGCTAGAAGGGGGACATAAAAATGGTTTGGGAGGCCACAAATGGCCCATAGGCTGCCCAATAAACCAAAGCGCACAAGTTTGTTTGCAGGGCCTAGATTTTAAAAGGGCCTCACCTGGTAATTTATAGATGATGAAGAAGGACATCTAGGTAGATGCAAAGCAGAGCTTCTGAACAGAATGTTTAGGGCTTGGTGGCAGGGGAACTAAACACCATAAAGGCACTAGATCTTGTCTGATCTTGGAAACTCAGGTTCAAAACACACTGTAGAAATAATTCAGTTTGAGACAGTTTTAACTGCCCTGACTCAGTGCTATGGAATCCTGGGGATTGTAGTTTATTGTGGCACCAGAGCTCTCTGACAAAGAAGGCTAAATGTTATTTATTATTATTATTATTATTATTATTATTATTATTATTAAACTTTATTTCTAGAGTGCTGTAATTATACACACGGCTGTGCCAGCGACACAAAAGGAAAGGGGCCAAGCAGCCCCTTTCTCTTTTTCCCCGCCACTGTTGCGGTGTCCTTGGGGCTTGAAGCCCCAAGGACACCCCTTTCCAGGCCACAGGAAGCGGCCTTTTGCCGCTTCCCACTGCCTGGAAAAGTGGCGGATCAGGGCCTCAGGTCTGCTGCTGTGGCAGCTGAGGCCCCGATTCGTTGGGGAAAGGGGCGGGTACAGGCCACCCCAAAGGGGCGGTCTGTAAACCACCAAAGTTAACCTTTTGGATAAGCTGGTCTCAGTTAGTCAAAGCCTTTAAAAATCAAAACCAGTACTTTAAATTTGTCCTGGATACACACTGGCAGCCAGTAACACTGATGATTTCATAGAATCATAGAATTATATGACAGAACTACAGTAGTTAATAATCTTTGGCTGTGTTTTGGACTAACCTCAATTTCTGAACTTTAATACCAACCCCATATATGAGATGAATGGCAATAGTGTAAGTGGAAGTATATGAGAGGTTGGGTTGCTATGGCCAGTCATTGCTACAGCTGGTATACCAGCTGATAAAAGCCATAGAAACATCTTGATTTTCATCTTCTTTGGGTCCGTCTACACTTGGAGGGAAAGTCTGAATGGACTGCTCCTCAGTTCTGCCCTGCACTGCCCTGGAACCACTCAATACCTGGTTTTCTCTGCATCAGGTGTTTAGACATGTCCCTGTGGATGTTACTGTGGTCTGCTGCCACTGCCTTTCCTCTATCATTTATACAGTTGTCCCTAAATATTTGCTAGGGTTAGGGGAACAAGACCCCCATGAACATGGACAAACTGCAAATAACAAAAACACTGTTTTTACCTGAGAGGACACCTCTCTAGGAATCTAAGTCCTCCAGTGCAACTCCGCGGTCAATGTCCAACATACACTGACCATAGAATGGCACTGGAGTAGTTACAAATGGTCTTTCAGTGCAACTTTTAGTTACAGAGTTGCACTAGAGGACCTAGACAGTCCTAGAAAGAACATATTAATGAAATCTGTGAATCAAAGCCGCAAATATGGAGGGATGACTGTATTTTTTATCTTCTTTTTTCTCCTTTCTTATTTTATTTATTAATATCTTACCTTTTTCTCAGCCTGGGATACCTGCTTTATTTCACACTCCTATCAAACTGTAGCTCTCAGGCTGACAAAGATGTCCAGCCCTTCCCCAAAGGACTAGTTCACAAACTAGAGTACTTATTGATTCAACATTTTCCCAGCAGCTGTTCCCATGTTCTTAAACTCCCTAGAGAGGCTAGACTGATGTTTTCTATGTTTTTATGAAGCAAACTTTTATTAAAGTCTCTATGAATTTTGTAAACTACATTGGATCCCCAGGCTGGGGAAAAGGTGGGATATCAATAAATAAAATAAGAATAACAGAATCATAGAATTCGAAGAGACCACAAAGGCCATCCAGTCCAGCCCCATGCCATGCATGAACTCATAATCAAAGAACCTCTGACAGATGGCCATCCAGCCTCTGTTTAAAAACCTCCAAAGAAACAGACTTCACTACATACAAAGGGAATATGTTCCACTGTTGACTAGCTCTTCCTGTCAGGAAGTTCCTCCTAATGTTGAGGTGGAATCTCTTTTCCTGTAGCTTGCATCTATTGTTCCCGGTCCTGTTCTCTGGAGCAGCAGAAAACAAGCACACTTCATCCTCAATAAAATACTCCTTCAAATACTTAAACAGGGCTATCATATCACCTCTTAACCATCTCTTCTCTATCATATCACCTCTTAACTAGTTCCCTCACTGGGCATGGTTTCCAGACCTTTTATTATTTTGGTCACCCTCCTCTGAACATGTTCCAGCTTGTCAACATCCTTTTTGAATTGTGATGCCCAGAAGTGGAAACAGTATCCCAAGAGAGGCCTGATGAAAGCAGAATAGAGTGACACACACACACACACTTTGGGGGTAGAATTCTACTAGGGAGAAATTTCCTAATTTTGTGCCTCCTTTAGCCCTACTACTGAGTATTAGATAGTGGAATCACCTCCAATTAGGTAACAAATTCAAAGTTCTCAATTGCCCCTCACTAACCTGGTTCTCCACCTCCATTGGATTAGATGCCCAGGCCTTTGTAAGAGTTTGTCACAATCCCATGAAACCAGAGATATACTTCACATTGCAATCCATAGCCCAAAGTTATTTGTCTCACTACAAGGTTTACACCTCTGACTGAACAAGTCTTAAATAACGATATAGCCATGGTAGTCTGTGGAATCAGTATGGAGAGAGACCTTGTAGCACCTTTGCGACTAACTGAAAGAAAAGTTGGCAGTATGAGCTTTCATAGATTTAAGTGCATCTGAGGAAGTAGACCTAAGTCTATGAAAACCCATGCTGCCAGTTTTTTTCTTTCAGTTTGTCTCAAAGGTGCTACAAGATCTCTCTACATACTAAGTCTAAAATAAGTATCTGATAAAAAGTGGACATGGTGATCTTGTGTGGCTACATAATGCTCACAATTAATTATCAACATAACTTGCAGTGAAACCTATTTTCCCTGCTTACAAGGGAACCTTTAATATAGTTTGATACTAGTACTCTTCTACCACGGAAGCATCTATCTTGAGGAATGATGACTGAATTTGGATAAACAGCCAAATAACAACTGTGTTATTATTGGGCTAACAACAACACCAACAAAAACATCAGCTGGGAGGGAACTAAGGTCTGTAAGAATAATGCAGTGCTAAGCCATTTGCCTTTCTTGTGTTTTGACTGAGCTTCACAGACCAGATGCTTTTCTCACAAAACATGCAATTTAGAATCAATTTTGTTTCAGTTTACATAGCTGTACTAAGTGAGAAACTGCTGTTCAGTTCTCTGAGAGCAATGCTCTGACTCCTTGTGGTTATTTGAAGATTTAATGTGACCCTTGTATTCAGTTATTTCCCCCCTATGCAGGATTCCATTTTCTCTTCCAACAGGGAGAACCAGACACAGGAATAGCAGACATCCAAGAGGAGCCATTGTGATATAATAGATAATATAACAGATAGTGGTGGAGTGAGACATAGATCCAAACTTCTTATCAGCAATGAAGCTTGCTGGGTAATTTGGGCCCATTCTGTTCTTTTAGCCTGATCTACCTCCCACGGTTGTTGTAAGGATTAATGGAACAACCTATCCTGAGCTTGTTGGGGGAAAGCATAGGATAAATATGAAATAAATAAGATTGCAAAGTAATTATTCCCCTTAGAACAGTGACACTAGTTAAAAACTATTCATGTTTTCAAAGTAGGCAAAATATTTTGAGACTAATCCTTATCCAATGTGAAGTCGAAGGCTTGCATGGCTGGCATCCACAGTTTTTTTAGGGTTTTTCATGCTATGTGACCATGTTCTAGAAGAGTTTATTCCCAACGTTACGTCAGCATCCGTGGCTGGCATTGTCAGAGAAATTCTTCTCTGAAGATGCCAGCCACAGATGCTGGCGAAACGTCAGGAATAAACTCTTCTAGAACATGGCCACATAGCACGAAAAACCCACAAGAAACTAATCCTAATCCATTTATATATGGTACTAACAGGATGATCCACTACATATCTACTCAGAATTGTTCCATTGAATTAAGTAAGACTTACTGTTAGGTTCCCATTGTCTGAGAAAAGTGGGATATAAATCCTTGAAATACATACATACACACATACATATATACATACATAAATATAGATATATATAGTCTACAGAATTTGTTTTTGAATGCCTGTCATATTAGTGTGAAATTTACAAGGTATATGGTCTTTTAATACATTTTAATATTTTAATGTGTAATGTTTTTAACTTTGAAAATGGTTTAATAGTTTTTAAAATCCTATATTTATACTTTTGTATTTTTTAAAATTTGGATTGTTTTAAATATGTTGCTAGCAACCTTGAATCCCTATATCAGGAGAAAGGTGAGATAAAAATGAATATAATAATAATAATAATAATAATAATAATGATATACATTGACTAGATAGAATTGCTTTAAAATTTTGACTTTCCACCTACTATTTCACGTAATACATCAAGCTAAAAATGCTTTCTCATGTCAAGTTTTGAAACTTATTTTCTAGTTTCAGATGCTTTTAAGCTTATTTTTCTGGTGTAGTGCTGGCCTACTATGTAGATTCTGAGGTCATATACTCCTTCATGCTTCTTAAGTTTCCATCTGTCTAACACCAAAGGAGAATTTTTAGACAATGACTTCTGGAAACAGAAGAACTAATACAAAGGTTAATTATATACTGCCCTGCAGATTATGCAACAGATGCATACATAGTAAACATTTACAGGCACATCCCATCCCCCTGTGGACACAGATGTGCATGTTTTGGTACATCGGAGAGTACCTTTGAGAAGCCCACTTCCTGTTCCTTGTGAATCATCAGCTTAATGAACAGCCAGGTGGTTATGCATTGTGCTATTTTAAGAAAAGAAAAAAAGGAGCAACCTTACTGGTTATCTACAACTTGACTGCATAACAATGATACTAACTGCATAATGGTTGTCTTTTGTACCTAGAGATTATAGTGATAGTGTATTCTTGAGGATATTATTTAGAAGAAAATAAATTAAACAACAGGTCACTATTCAGTTTGGAATTCATTCATTTCTAGCCCAGCCAAAGTGTCTCAAGAAGCCACGGAATCTCTTTCTATTAAAAATCACAAATCTGTTGGCTTGGTTGACTGAGCAGAAAAGAAAACCTAACAAAAAAGCACAGAGATTAGATACCAGAGATTGCAGATGCAGATGAGGTTAGACTTAATGTACTATAAAAACTCTGTCCTAGCAATGCAAGGATTCATGTCCACAACTGAATGTTTGGGGAGTTATTGAGAGCAACAGCAAGTTATTGAGAGCAACAGCAACAGACATTTCTCAAGCCAAGCATCTTGTAAAATGAGGCTGAATTAGTAAATAAGGGACATTTTCAGATATCCCATTAGCTTACTTCTGAGTAAATGCACTTAGTAGCCTCTCTGTGTTCTGCTCTTCAGAAGAGTTGGGGGACACACCCCAGCTATGCCTGGAGATTATGAAATTGGTAGGGTGAGGAAGGCAGTTTGTGAAATTATGCTGTGAATGTTTTTATCAGTGCAGTCAAATGGAATATGAAAAACAGCCAAGGGACACAGCTTCTTTAAGAATTAAAACTGGTTTTCCGTTCTAGCTTTCTGTTGGGGGGGGGGAGCAAATGAGTTGAGATATAGAAGATCCTTGATGAACATCAGCTCCCTCATAGGTTTTAGAAAAATAATTAAAGCAACAATGAGTGTGTGTGTCTGCACACGAGTGTGCGGGTGTGCATGTGTATCTATATATGGGGGTCAGATCAGGGCCATGGTGTTGGGAGCATTAATCCTTTTCTATGCACTGCTTCCCTGAACTAAGCCACTATCCTGAAGCACTATATAATAAAGACCATATGTTAATTTTGCTTATTTAGGACATGGTTTAAAATATCTTTTCCTACTTTTCTATGCATTTATTGTTCCAATGGAAAAGGACATGAAGTGGCCTCTTTCATGGCTCTCTGGCCCATTAGCCATTAAAAGTCCACTAGAATCCTGTTAATTTCTTAATGGGTAGCCCATGACACTGACTCACTTTCTAAATCCAGCCTTTTTTGTGCCAAGGCAAAAACTTTTTGGATTTACTAAAAGTGCATTTTGAACATTTAAATTAAACAGTACTTTAGTGTACTTGATTTGGGAGCAAGACCTGGTGATTTTACTTGCCTAAACTACAACCACAACATAGCTACATGCTTTGGGTTTCAAATATTTCAGTTCATTGGGGGGAAAAAACAAGTTGAATATATTTGAATAAATAACCCAGGCAAGGAAATTGGAATCTGCCTCCAGATATTCCAAAAGGAAGAAAAGTGACTATATTAACTGAAGGAACTATTGAGAATTATTCAGTCATTTGAATGAAATATGCTGTAGCACTCGCAGACAAGGCTATCCATTGTATGGTTCATTGGATGATCCAGGCTAATTTGAATAAAGCATTTTTCTTCATTGCCCCCTCCTGTTACTTAAATACTTGATTCTTCCCTCATCCGCTAGCCACATACTAATTGTTCCATTGCCTTATTTCTTTCCAGCATCAGCTCCACAGTCAGATGAAGGTTCTGATATAGATTCTGAGCCAGATTTGCCATTAAAGCGAAAGCAGCGTCGTAGCAGAACAACCTTTACAGCTGAACAATTAGAAGAGCTGGAGAGAGCTTTCGAGAGGACCCATTACCCTGATATTTACACTCGGGAGGAGCTTGCACAAAGAGCTAAACTCACTGAAGCTCGGGTTCAGGTGAATATGCTTCTTAATGGTTGTCAACAGTTCATTTTGTATTCATGGGGAGGGGGTAGAATATGAAGAAAAGTGGTTACCATTTTGCAATTCTTCTTCTGTGAAAGCATTTCCTTGGTGAACGAAAAACAAAAAGAGAAAAAGAGATATCAGGCTGCTTCAATGGTGCTGGTGCATAGGAAATTACTTACCCTAGGGACAGTCTTGACTAATCCATTGCCCCACCTTTTCAGCTGTTTTTAAAAAGTCCTAGGCCTGTTACAGACTGCCAAAATAAAGCTGCTTCTGGTCTCTTTGGAGGTATGCTATTTAAATGATGCATGGGTCCTAAGAGTTCGGAGGTCATGCCAAAGCCACACTCCATTCCTAAGCACTGGAGTGCAGCTTTGGTGCAGCTTCCAGATTCTTAGGATGCATGCATCATTTAAACAGTATACTTCCAAAGAGATCCGAAGCAGCTTTATTTTGGCAGTCTGTAACAGGCCCTAGTTTCTCTCTCTTCCTCCCACTTTCCTCCTTGTCCTCAGCTTACTTCACCTTCTACAAACTGAGTTCAATGTGCAAAAGTAGTTTGAACTCAATCAATTCAGTGGGGACAGAAAACAGGATGGGCAAAATCTTGCCTTTCCCTGTAGACACAGGCAAAAGCAAGGTGCTGCAGCCTTTCCTAGGTGGTCTTTTCTTCTTTGTTAATAACTTTTGCCACCTTGACCACACTATGTCACACATAGTGTGGTCACACATCTCCTACTTTGGATCTGTGAAATGTTGGAGGATATGTAATTAATCTATTTTTTAAAAAAATGTTATAAGGGTTGGCCCAGTTAGTCCATTAGGCATGCACAACCCTCCTGCAGGAATAACCAGTATGTGGAAAAATTACTTTCTTGGACTACAACTCCCCCTATATTCCAGCCAGCATGACTACTGGTTCCTGAAGGACTGCTAATGGGAGGGCTTGTTGAAAACAGGAAGCAGCCGTTAATGGCACAATGGATGAAAGAGAGGGTGGGAAGGGTATGATTGGTGAATGAATCAGATTTTTTTGTCTCCTGTCGATGTTGTTGATATCATTTCATAGCTTCCTGCCTTATTCATATTTAATTATTTAAGTTCTTAACAGAGTTTGACTAACGTTTGTTTGATGGCGCTTCGTGTCTTCAGAGGAGAAAAAAAATGAAATTTTCCTGTTCTTATTTTTTTTTAAGCCAAGTTCCCGCCTTTCCTAAAGAACTATAGCTCTTAAAAGATTAAAAATAAACATTAATTTATACTGGATAGTATTATTACAGTTTTAGATACTAACATTTGTAATGTTTATTTCCCACAATAATGCTACCATATTTTCTATCATTAAAACATAGCAGAAATAATAAATGCACGCCAGAATCCTATATCATCTTTTGCTTAATGACTGCATTCATATTGCAGAAATAATCCAGTCAGACACCAGTTTAACTGCCACGGCTCAATGTTATTAATTTTATTGAGATATTTAGCCTTCATTGTCAGAGAGCTTTGGTGCCACATTAGATTACAGTTTCCAGAATTTCATAACATTAGCCATGGAAGTTAAAGTGGTGTCAGCCTGGATTATTTCTGCAGAGTGGATGCAGCCAATATAACTTTACATATACCTAGTTGAGTATTCAGTCTCAGAAATCTTGGGACTGATGTGCATTGGTGTGTGATGTGTACAATGGTGCACAATGCGTATTGGGCATTTTGCTGTCTCTGCTAGGAAGGCTGCATCAGCACTGCAGAAATAATTCAGGCTGACCCACCTTCACTGCCATGGCTCAATGCTATGGAGTTCTGGGAATTGTAGCTTGTTGAGCCACCAGAGCAAATTGATTACTGGCATATAAGATAAGAAAGGTTGACAGTCACTGATCTGAAACATGATCTTTCTTGCAAAATTTTGAAGAAGTGTTATAAGATTTTGAAAAGTCAAACACAAAAAGGCTTGAGTGTTTTCAAAGCTATAGTTTTGCTGATGAGCACAGTTTCTAGACACAACTTTGATTTGTAAAAGGCAAAAGATTTATATGATCTGAAGAGAAAACAGAGTAGACACAACTTTGATTTGGCTGATTGCAAAGTATTTCACAACTCTCCTAACTGGGAGTGTAAATAAGGGGCAGATAAATGATAGATGGGGACCTACTGGTAAATCACCTAGTGATTTGTACTAAATACCAAGAGTTTCTGATGGCCAAGCTTTTAAATCTTTCTCCTCCTAAATTCTCTCCTAAATCACAAAAGCTTGGGGGAAAATATGAGTTGATTTGTGAGTGAAAGGATTTGTGTGCGAACTCCAATTCTTGAACTGGAAACCATTTCTTATGTATGTCAGTCTCCTTGAGCACAGTTAGAAAAAGTTACTTTTCAAGACTATAGATCCTAGAAGCCACTGGTCATGGTAGCTGAAGAGTTTGGGAGCTGTATTTCAAAATGTAATTTCCCAAGTTCTGTCCTCAAGATGCTGCTTTGTACCTAGCTCCACTTGATGGACCTTTGGCTTTAGTAAATCCAGTAACAATATTCTTAAATAAATATCCTTAAATAAATAATAATATCCTTGGGCTTTAGTGTAAAACAAAGTAGATCATATAAATTGTCCTATATATAATTATATTTAATTATCCTATAAATTGTCCTCAAATCTGGGTAATCTTTGTCCTTAGTATTATAATAAAGCTAATCTAAAGCAAACGTCCATCACAGTGATTTGGGGTGGGGGTGGGGGCATATTTCCATTGACTAAAAGAGGCTGACTCAAATAAAACAATGATCATTCAAAAACATTTCTACTGAATATATCTAATATTGGATAAGTTTATAATTAGGTAGATATAATTATGCCAAAAGTTTTTTTTTTTAAAGGCACAAACATATACTTAGGGGCACATACTCTAGTTGCTTGCACAGGCAATTCTGGGACAAATAAGCTTTAAAGGCCACAATAAATGTCCATATTTTTCTAAAGCAGTGACCCACAGTTACAAGAAAAGCAGACGTCTCATTAACATAACAGCTGTCTTAATGTGGCTTTAACCCTATGACTTTTTACATTCCTTATGGCTTCCTGGGGTTCCCTTGAGACACATCTTGTCTCACACTTACTGCTGTGATCTACAGCCTAACAAATTCTCTACTGTGTTGAACATATGGACATTTTGCTTAAAAAAGCATGCTGGGGACTGAGAAGAAACTCATTCAATCAGTGTTTAAAACAGTGGGAAAAGGAAATCCCCTGGGAATTAAAAATGAACTGGAATTTTTAAGTGACCCAAGTTATGGGTTCTTGGTTAAAGTTTATCAATACTAGAAGACTGAAGGGAGATTGTTCTTGAATTGTCAATCCAATATTCATGTTTCTACCTAAATTTCCAGCAAAGCAAATCGGTGTCTAGGCTATGGTATTTGTATCAAACTTTTAATTTTGGGCTGCATAATGTATGTTGTTTGGCAAACCTGGGGTGTTGTCAACTTTTTTTAGATTTATGGTGAGAAAATGGATATAGGTGTGGACAGTAGTAGAAAGAGGTAAAAAAGCATTAACATAAAATTAGAGATAATAGTAACCTACCCAGGATGGCTTAAATTTAAAAATTATTATTATTATTATTATTATTATTATTATTATTATTATTATTATTATTATTAATATGTTTATTTATATATAGGCTATAGATTTGCATAGCGCTGTACATACAAACAATAAAATAGATAAGAGTAAACCTGTTCATGGGATACAATCTAAGAAATAATAGCATAATGCATATAAATTATACATAACAATACAGGAAAGGGTTCAATAAAACAGGCAACAAATGAAAAACGTCAAATAGCAAATAATAGTCACAGAATGCCTGGGAACGCTTTTCTGAACAGGATGGTCTTCAATCAGTTTTGAAACTAGTTAAAGAAGTGATGACCCGTGTTCGTGGGAGATGGAGGTTCCAGGAGTGAGGGGAAGAAAGCCAAAAGGGCTGAATCCAGGACAGGGCAGAGAAAATCTTGGGCTGAGACAGCATACCTTGACTACCAGAATGGAGGGCCAGAGTGGGAAGGTCAGCAGAAAGAAGGCCTGATAAATAAGGAGGGGCCAGCCCATGGAGGGCTTTAAATGTCAGCAACAGGAGCTTATACTGAATACGGAAGGGGAAGGGATCCTATGAAGGGATGATAATAAAAGAGAGATATGGTCGGAGCCGTGGTCAGATTTAATAATGCATGCAGCTGAATGCTGGACAGAAATTAAAGGAAGGAGGTGAGAGAGAGGAAACCCTGCCAGAAGGAAATTACAATAATCTAGTTGTCACCGAGTAAATTCCCAGGTAAAACTGACTCCTTCTATTTACGCCTCCCATTGGATAACAATGATTCTACAGTATCCCATAAGGTGGCTAAATTTTGTTACATTGTTTGTAAACTGTGCCCTCAACTGACATATAGTCATTTTATTACCATGTAGAAAGATCTGTTTGGATATTGTATCGGTATAGTCTACTATCAGTTTATATTTTAACCTGTTACTGTTGTACTGATACGCTGTTTTTGTGTGGTTTTGTTTTTATACTGGTCAAAGACCGAATAAATTTTATTACAATCTAGTTGTGAGGCGACCAGAGCATGGATCAGAGTCTTGGCAGTACAGGCTGAAAGAAATTGACGGATTTTAGCAATATTGTAGAGAAAGATTATCCCAGCTTTCCAGAATTTGTTACTCTTGAGATAGTTGCCATGCTACCTGGTGATGATGGGACATTTGGAGAATACCAAGTTGGAGAAGTTGCTCTATCACTTAGCCTAATGATTTTTAGGCTATCTAATGTGGGAGACTGGAAGTTATTTTCCCACAATCTGCCAGGGACTGACACCATTTTTATGTCCTCTGGAAACTTACCAGGAACTGGCAGCCAATGGCTCAAGGACCAGCACCAGCAACAGAAAATGGACCAGTGCTTTGATTAGTGATGCTGTGGCTTCTTTTTTTTCTAATTCATTTCAGTTTCTTTCCAATCTCACTCCAACAATAAATGGAATAATGCAAACAGATGTTAAATATGAGGCTATAAAACAACTGCAAGAAAAAACAAAACCAAACCACTATGCTATGCCATTCCAAGGAAATATCAGAACCAGAAAAGGAGGACTGAGGACACATGCAGAAAAACTGGACCATTGTTGGTTTGGACATACTGTTTATACCCAACACATCCCTGGAAATTTTTGTTGTTATTAACTGCTGTCATGTTGATGTCAACTTACAGTGATCCTCAAGAATGTGGAGCCACCAAGTCACCCTATCATCTATAGCCCTGCTCATGTCTTGTAAACTCAGGGCTGTGGCTTCCTTGTTTGAGTCTATCCATCTGGAATGTGGTCTGCCTCTTTTCTCACTGCATTCTACCTTACCAAACAACTGTTCTCCAGCACCACATTTCAAATGAGCCGATTCTCTTCCTATCTGTTTTCTTCTCTGTCGAGTTTTCACAACCATATGGGAAATATGATGGGTTGGACCATCATAATCATCCCAACCTAACTGTCTAGTTCCTTCATAGCTGTCCTTCCAAGTCTTAGTTTTCTTCTGATTTCTTGACTGCAGTCTCCAGTCTGATTAATTATTGAACCAGAGTATGGAAAATCTTGAACTATTTCAACATCATCATTGTTTACTTTAAAATTACATATATCATCTGTGGTCATTATTTTTGTCTTCTTAATGTTCAGCTATAAACCTGCTTTATTACTTTTTGTCTTGAGTTTCTTCAGTAATCGCTCCAAGTCTTGGTTACTTTTAGCTACTAATGTGGTGTCATCCATATACTATAGACTGTTGATATTCCAATGTTCAAGCCTCTGTCTTTTGCTTGATTTATGTATATGTTGAAAGTTAAACATAGAGTAATAAAATGCAGCCTTGCCTGACCTCCATACCAATTGGAAATCATTCAGTTTCTCTGTTTTCTGTCCTAAAAGCAGCTTCTTGTCCTGAGTAGAGGTTACTCATCAGGACAATAAAATATTGTGGCACACCCATTTCTTTAAGAACAATCCATAGTCTTTCATGATCTATGCAATCAACTGCATTGCTATAGTCTATAAAACATTGGTTGATTTTCTTTTACATTTTTGGTATGTTCTATTATCCAGCATTTGTGTGTTATATGATCCCTAATGCCTCATCATTTTCTGAACTCAGCTTGAACATCTGGCATTTCTCTCTCCATATATGGTAAGAGTCTTGGGGGTCATGCAGGTGGGGCAAAAGGAATAGCCATAGGCTACTCCCACCTTGATTGGAGCAGGACCGCAGTGACCGCATGGGTCTGGTCCCGATCCAGGCTGCTGTTGTGGTCCTGAATAGGACATTAGCTAAGAACAGACATTCTTGGGCATGCTCTCCATGTGGCGTCTAGCTGCGTTCAGGGCATGTGTCATCTAAATGCCATACCCCCAAGGCAGCCTGAAGCTGGCACTTTTGACCTGTCTTGACCTTGATGGCGCAGTGGTTAAATGCCTATACTGCAACCACTCACTCACAAACCATAAGGTTGCAAGTTCAATACCAGCGAAAGGGCTCATGCTCAACTCAGGCTTGCATCCTTCCGAGGTTGCTAAAATGAGTACCCAGATTGTTGGGGGCAATTAGCTTACAGTTGTAAACCGCTTAGACACTGTTAGTTCAGTATGAAGTGGTATACAAATGAAGCTGTTTGTTTTGTTTTTTGTTTTGTCTGCTTCGGGCCTTAGTTGTAGAATTTTGAACATCACTTTGCTTTCATGGGAAATTGATGCAATGATGCTGTAATTGAAGTAATTCATGATGTCCTCCATCTTGTGGATTGAAGTGCATACTGAGCATTTCCAATCTGTGGGTCTTTGTTTTGTTTTCTATTTGTTGACAGATTTTAATTAGAACTAAAGTAGATTCTGTCTCTGTAGCTTGTGGGAGCTCTATTGGTTTGCCATCTGTTCCTTATTTCTGTGGCTTATTTCTCTGAATTGTAATGAGTGTAGCTTCCACTACACTCTTTAAAATTGGAGTTTGATCTTTATATGGTTTTTCTTCAAATGAATCTGATATAATTTCCTCTTCTTTTTATAGTTCTTCAGTATATTGCTTCCATTGTCTTTGTATTGCTTTCTAGTCATGTAATGGTTTCACGTTCTGGTAGTAGAATGAACTTGATTTAAATTTTCCATTAATTTCTCAGATCTTGTCAAAGAGGTCTCTTGTTCTTCCTTTTTTGTTGTCATCAACTTATATTTTACTGCATTGATTATTACAGTATTTCTCCATGTCCATGCACTCAACCCATTGGAAACTTGTCACTTTTTACTTTTCTGTCTCTTGTATCCCCAACTGGTTGTAGAGTCTAATCTGCCATCCACTTGCTTTCCACCCTGACACTGTTTCTGGCTTCAGTCCATATTTTCTCTAGTTTCTGATCAAATAGACCACATAACTGGAAACAGAAAATGGAGACACCCCATTCTCTGTGTAAAAACAAAACCAGGAGCAGATTGTGGCATAGACCATGGGCTACTAATAGTGAAAGTTAGAATAAAATTTAAAAAAGAACATAAATGCAACCACCATACCAAAATACAACCCTAGAAACTATACTATTGAAATTCACTTGTGGATCACATTACCAACATTTATCAGCTACTGAGAGAGGAAAACATTTACAATGGCTTGTATTGGTTTGCAACATTATTGTTGAATATTTTAAATTCCAAAACAGGATGAGAAGGAAAGACTGTAATTGAATAAATACATGTCAAACAGTTAATTGAACATGGTTCATTTCATAAACTTAGGGATACAAATTTGTGAATTATTATTATTATGTTTTTATCTAATTCTTTATCAAAAATAGTACTTTAGACTTCTAAACACAGAATTAAAACCAGTAGAATAATGTAATGATCACAATAAAACATTTCAAAAGTGTTTGCTGGCAGGAAACGTAATGTGAGCCAGAACTATACAACTGGCAAAACCTATGGGATCATTAGTGAGAACCTACATCTAGATCAGTAATGAGCATTCATTTGTGGGTGTGTGGGAGATCCCACCCTCTCATGCCTTCATGGGCCAGAGGACATTAGGGAATGTGAATTATTCACTCGATGTGTTTGGTTTCTCTAGCCAAAGTACTGGGTGGACTTACACTGGGAGATACGTCATATGCCAGAGATGGGATCATTGTGTATTTCTGTAAAATAGAAAGAACAACAGATGGAGACCTTGGAATAAAGTCTGAAATCTGGGAAATAAATGAAACACAGGCAAGCATGTTTGGTGAGAACTCAGAATGATTTAGGTACATTGGCCAGGGTTAGGTTCTAAAACAAGAATTTACATTCCGTAGTAGAGCTGGCCAAAACATTTTAAATCTATATCCTGTCCATATGCCCTCCAAGGAAGACTGAAACCCAATTAAGCATATGGCGGTGGGGGGGGGGAGTCCTCATATAGTTTTTAGAATGGACAACATCTGTACAAGTAACTACATCAGGTGGAACCGTCTATATGGAAAGTCTGTACAAAGTTAAAATAAATCAGAATTCCAACCTAGACAATTGGTCATCTCAGGAAAAAGGTTTTGTTTTAAAGTACTTGTATTACTTGCAGGGAGCCCACATTTCAGAAAAGTTGATGTTTTCAGATGGAATAACAGGGGTGCAAAAGAATTGTCAAAACAAATACAGTACAGGACTTTTTCCTGGAAAATAAACATGTACACAATTTCACACCAGTGTATCCTACCAAGTAATATGGCTGAGTGAGATTTCTTATATGTCAATAAGGATTCCACAATTTCATCACTGCCAAAATTGATCAGAAACTCATCTCGTGTCCTAGATAGGGAAAAGACTGGAAGATGAAAAGTACATCTGTAGTTAAAGCAACATAAATTATTTCTCATGAAATATGAAGTGCTTGGGATAGAAGAAGAACTCAAGTCACTGAAGAAAGAAAAAAGACTTATTCCAAGAATCATAGAAGTTGCTTGGATCCACAGAATTTCTAGTTCATTTTGATTTCAAAATGTCTCATAGAGTGGAAAATCAGGAAGAACAGCTCATTG
The DNA here is from genome assembly GCF_019175285.1 of Sceloporus undulatus. NCBI lineage: Eukaryota > Metazoa > Chordata > Lepidosauria > Squamata > Phrynosomatidae > Sceloporus > Sceloporus undulatus. Next base: position 231,063,947 of record NC_056524.1, on the reverse strand, counting down.
GCCACACCTGAAAAAGAGTAAAAAAAAAACAGAACAGGCTCATTTGTGGGTGGAAAAAGCCAGATGTGATTATTTGGGATCATTGCCCAATAGTCTGGCCTATGCAGTCCTTGATTTCAGTAGAGCCTACTTCATTCCAGCTTGCCTACTAGCCATTTTTGCTTTTTGCCGACTTACATCAGGGCTCAATTTAATTCATGCCATTGTGCGAGAAAAGTGGGATATAAGTCCTTGAAATAAAAATAAAATAAAATGGATGCTCAGGGGCATAAAATCTAGAAATTCATCAGCTGTCTGAACATTGTTCCTCCAGATATTTTATTTTAGGAAAAGAAAAATCAAAACATTTCCAAAGTATATTTTCTTCACTATTAAAACAAATAAATAACAAACAACAAGCAACTAGGAAGTGTTCCAGGCTGATATAAAGATCTTGCAATATAGTCCCTCAGGTTCTGCTGGATTTTGTTGCTTGCTGTCATGTCTGCACTGACTCATTCTTTTTTCTGGGTGGTGGTGCTGTTTTCATTGATTTATTGGATCTGAGTTAGAATTCATCTGAAGGTTATTAAAATCAAGGACATGGTTTGCTAATGTAATCCTGTGGTTTGAAGGGCTAATTTTTTTCTTCTGAATTTTTAAAAACAAATTCTTAGTAATAGTGCTATAGTGCAGAACTACCATTTCACTGATGCACGCATGCACCATAACTCTAAGAATTTTTTATAATGAGATAAGAAGAAGAATTTTTGTTCCTAAATGTCTCAGAATTATTATTATTATTATTATTATTATTATTATTATTATTAAAATATTTATTTATATTCCCGCCTTTCCCTTTTGAGGATCTAGGTGGGTAACAACAGTCCAATATAACATTTAAAAATGTAGTAACATGATACCAATCCCCTAGCCCTCCCTCCTTGTGCTAAAATACAAATAAAACATCATACTATATAATAACAGTAGCAGTATCACACATTACACCCAATTCCATAGAGAATGCAGCTAAAATTAGGAGCACGGGAAAACATTTACAGGAGTGGTGATAGGGAGAGACAGTGGGTAGGTGAGCAGTTCAGATTCTCATTTTGGAGATAATCTGGGAAGGCTCACTGGAAGGGATCCGTCTTTATCACCTTTTTAAAGGCCTCTAAAGATGTAATTTGGCGGATCTCCTCTGGAATCCACTCAAAGGTGGTGCCAAGAATTAGCAGAAAATAATCTGGGACTACAGAAATGTTGGTATGCACCCTGGGAGTTGCTGCAACAAATATTACAACTTCCTGACACATTTATCCCAACTAGAGGAGCCCAACAGTAAAAAAACAAGCAAACCCAAAACAAAAAAACCCAAAACAAAACCCTGGAATAAATTCCCTACTCATCCTTGTAGAAAACAATGACAAGGAAGGGCCACCTAGTACTTTCTCTGGTATCTCTCTTGTCTTTTTGATTATGAGAAAATAACTTTTTTATTCCTCATGTTCTTCTAGCTCTCAGTTTTATTTCAATATTGTTGGTCTTTTTAAATGGTGAAGGCCTAAGTCACCAACAGGATTCTGGTGAATATTTCTGTTGCTCCATTCCTTTAGCTGTCTCCAATCATTCTTCATACAATTACAATTATATAGCAGTGGCAAGGCTGTGCCTATTGGCTTTGCAACCCTTGTCTGGCCTCTCCCTATAACCTAGCCATGTATTGAAGCATCTGTAGTTTAGGACAGTGCATTATAGCTCTTCTATGTCTTTCACCAAACTACCAATCTCAGGGTTTCATAGAATGACGCTAACCATGTGGCTTAGATACACTCTACAATGAATTTGTTTGTTATAGTTGTAAGAGTTCAACTGGAACTGTGTACAAAAGTCTTCTTGAAAATTTTTACCCTATTTGTTGGCAGAAAAATTGTGGGAGACCATCTGTCTCCCGAGGATAACTTCTTCTTGTCCAATTTATCTGCCAACAAATAGGGTAGAAAGTTATCTACAGGTTCTTAGGGTTGAGGTTGCTGGATTAGCTGTGACAGTAGCATAACTTCTTTCTTTTCCCTTAAAAATTCATCCTCTGGCTGCTTCTGAAATTGTACTTGCATTTTGTATCTCCAACAAAATTCCTCTGGTAATTTTCCACCCTCTGAGTTGGCAGAGGAACTGGGGAGACTGTTTCCCCAAACATCTCCCAGGAGAGGATAAATTCACTGGAATGGAAACACCCCAGGCTGAGTGTCATTTCAGAGTGGTGTGTGTGTACGTGTGCGTGTGTGTGTGTGTGAGAGAGAGAGAGGGGGGGAGGGGAAACTGGCACCCCAAAAAGGAAATAAAAACTATGTAAAAATATTTATACAAATATGAGAAATCTGGTAATGTGGATTTCTTGTGTTTCTGTGAAGGAGAGAAAAAGAAAATTCTCAATGTTCCTCAGTAAAGAGGAGGACGAAGAAGTCCTCAGAGCCATTTCAGCTTGGCTCTAGTTTAATCTGATGGTTTCAGCAATTTACTTAGATTACAGTCATAAGAAATGTACATGAAACATTCAGAGCAAGCAACTTGACTTCTGTTGAGACCAAGTATGGAGTGAGAGGGAGTGAAAGTGTTTTTAACTCAAACCAGGGGAACTTGTATTCCTTTAGGAATGCTTAATGTAAAAAGAGGTTGTCTTAAGAAATTGAACAGAGAATATATGCTTTCTTTTTTTATGAATTAATTTCCTAAAGGACATCTTTCCACATCAATATTTTTGCAACCTTTTGTTCCCACCTATTCATTTACTTACCAGTTTTCCACATTTAGGATTACCAGTCGGGTCACAGAATCTTTAGTTGCAAAAGGGTTGGGTCCCCTGGTCCACTTCTATGGGCAGTTTCAAGCAACTTTGACCCTAAAATCATACAGAACCCCCTAAGTCATCAAAATATGCCAAAATACTATACTTCCACTCACTACCAAAAGAACCTCAAACCCTGTTCTACCCTAAATACTTCCAATTTTTGTTCTGCAGCCACCCTCAAAATGGTAACAGGAAGACATGCACCTTCCCTTCCAGTCATCATTTTGAAATGGTCTGCACAGAAAAATATCTCCATTTGACTCTGTGGCGCATCTCAAAATGCTGAAAAATGGAGATAATCAAGGGAAGGTTATGGCAAGCTTTCTCTGAACAAATCTTGCTAAGAAAGCCCCATGATAGTTTCACCTTAGGGTGGCAATACGTTAGAAATGACTTGAAGGCACACAACAACAAACAAACAAAATCTTGGGCTTGATGTCTGTGTGTAAGGAACTGTGTGTGGCCTGCAGGGGTGGGTTTGAGAGAGAAAATTGTCCCAGGCTTACATGCAGTTTCTCACTTCTGAGTTACATAGAAAGTTCAGGAGGGAGGGATGCAGGATGCTTGGGAGAGAGGACAATAGCATATATTGGGAATTAATACTGCGTCTCCCAAGTAGTTGGGAGCTGAAGAAGCTGAACAACCAGTTACATGCCCAAACCCATGCAGCTACAGTCTAGCAAAGAAAAAGAAATATGCTTAGCCTTCTTTGTCAAACTAATAATAGGGCCCGAACAGACAGGCCAAAATAAAGCTGCTTCGGGCCACTTTGTAGGTATACTATTTAAACGATACATGCATCTTAAGAGGCCAGAAGCTGTGCCAAAGCTGCGCTCCAGTCCTTAGGATGTGAAAGAAAAGTTTGAAGTTGCACAACACATGCTATAGGAACATGGAATGCAAGAAGCATGAATCAGGGGAAGCTAGGCATAGTAACATTGCAATACTTGGGGTGAGTGAGCTAAATTGGTCAGTAATGGGACACTTTGAGTTAGATATTACACAGTGTTTTACTCAGAAAATGAAAAGATAAGAAGAAATGGGGTGGCATTTCTAGTGAGGAAAGATGTAGCAAAAGCAGTCAAATGATATAATGCAAAATCTGATGGAATAATGTGAATAGGATTTCAGGGAAACTCATTAATATAACCACAATAAATGTTTAACATCAACTACAGAAGCAGCAGAAGAAGAAACTGAGACTCTATGGTGGAGACCGGAAGGAAATTGATTACATACCAAAACAGGAATTCTTATTAATCATAGGCAATTAGACTGTAAAAATGGGAGGGGGGAGGGAAAGATTGTAGAAAAAATTGGCCTACAATCAAGAAATGAAGCAAGAAATTGACTGATGGAGTTTTGTGAAGCCAACATCACAAAACTCAGTTCATCACAAACACATTCATCAAGCAACCCAACAAATTACTGTAAACCAATTGGAAACAAAAATTGGAGAAGCTCCATTCTCTATGCAAAAACAAGACCAGGAGCAGCTTGTGGCACAGACCATAAACTATTAATAGCATAAGTAGAGAAAAGCTAAAGAACACTAAACGAACTATTATGCTGAAATACAGTAGGCCCTTCCCTTACATGGGGGATCCGCTTCCGTAAGGGATACCATGTATGCTTGAAAACAATGGGGCTCATGTATGCAGAGTGGTGTGATGCATATGCCACAGACACACACACACCATTGCCTCTTCCAGGTGCACTGTAGTGCAGGAGAAAGGCAGGATATAATAAAATAAATCAATAAATCAATAAATAATTACTACTACTACTAATAATAATAACCTAAAGAACTTCCTTATAGAATTTAAAGATAATGTGAAAAATAGATTTGCATTATTAAGCCTAACTGTCTGGGAACTAAATTAATTTTGAACTGAACTAGGGACATTGTCAGGGAGGAACATAAAAAGACATTATCAGTAGCTAAAAAGAAAGAGAAACCTCAATGGATGATAGTTGAAACTCTTTAAACAGTTAAGGAGAGATGAGAAACAAAAAGAAAAGGTGACAGAAATAGAGTTAGAACCCTGAATGCAACTGTTCAATGACTTGCACATAGGAACAAGGTGATATACTATAATAATAAATTCAGAGAAATAGAATATAACAATAACAACAACAACAACAACAACAACAAAAGAATAAGAGACCTCTTCAACAAGATCTGAGAAATCAAGGGGAAATCTAAACCAAGAGTATATTGTAAAGCAGGATTAGGCTTGACGGAAGGAGTCGCGAGAATGGGAGGAAAGAACACAACAATTAAAGAAAAAAGTGATGAAAGAAAGTGCAAAGGCAGATCTACAGTTCAACACTGAGGAAAGAAAAATAATGATCACAGATTACTTAAATAACTTTAAAGTAGATGATAAAAACATTGAAACATTACAAACTTTCCATACCTCGGCTCAAACATTAATTATAATTTAGGCTGCAGTCAAGAAATCAGAATATTAGGATTTGGAAGGGCAGCTATGAAGGAACTAGACAAGATTCTGAAGTCTAAAGATATAATTGAATACTAAAGTTAAGATTATCCATGCCATCGTATTTCCATTATATTTCCAATTTCTATGCATGGGTGTGAAAGCTGGACAGTGAAGAAAGTGGGTAAGAAGAAGATCAATACAGTGGTACCCCGGGTTACGAAAATAATTCGTTCCGCCGCCGCGTTCGTAACCCGAAATCCTTCGTAAGCCGAAAAAGCCATAGGCGCTAATAGCGAAAGCCGCGATTTCGTGCGAAAAAGCGCCGAAAAGCACCAAAAAATTTTTCGTAACCCGAAATAACCTTCGTAACCCGGAACAGTTTTTTTCTATGGATTTTTTTCGTAACCCGGAAATTTCGTAAGGCGGCGCATTCGTATCCCGGGGTACCACTGTACATTTGAAATGTGGGTATGAAGAAGAGTTCTATGGATATTGTGGATTGCTAAAAAGACTGATCAGTGGGTCCTAGAGCAAATCAAGCCTGAACTCTCCCAAGTTAAGCCATGATGACTTAACTGGAGCTTTTGTACTTTGGCCATATCATAAGATGACTCAATATAAAAGACCATTATGATTAGTAAGGCAGAAGGTAGCAGGAAAAGAGGAAGCCTGCATTCCAGGTGGATAGACTCAATCAAGAAAGCCATGGCTGTTGAGTCTGCAAGATCTGAGCAGAGCGGTTGATGACAGGGTGCCTTGGAAGTGTCTCATTCATAGGGTCACTATAAGTCAAAATCAATTTGACAGCAGTTAACAACAACAAACAATATAAAACACACACCTACCTTTAAATATCATTAGCTGTCAAATAAGAAATAAAAAAATACACGGCATTAGATATCCAATATTATCAGATGTCAAATAACAGTCTGAGAGATCATATGTCCAGAAAATATAAGATTTATAAAGATGGATTATGAGGAACATTTTAATGATGGAAATTAACTTCAATTCAGTTGCAGATTGGGTAGGAATTTCCAGGAATAATAATCAGTTATGATCATTTCAAATTGTTACAAATCCCCTCTCAGCCTGAGGCAGTCATTTCAATTCTAGGTAACTGCATGTAGTATTTCTGGTATAGAAACCGCACAGTCTTTGATCAATATCAGGGTTTTGCTGTTTAGATGCTAGCCAATGCATATGAAGTCAAAAGCTTCTGCTTAAAAGTATATTTCAGATATTAGAGATCTATGAATGTAAGAGAAGCAAGATTTCTTTGTAGCCTAAGGCAACATGATAAAATGAAGTCATATTATCGGAAATATTTTCTTAACCATGAATTGCAGTGGGCTGTGGTATTGTCTCTAGAGGGAGAAAGCAGAGACCATCACTTGAGATGTTCAAATTAGATTGGACAAATCAGTCAAGTATATTCAGCTCTAGCATGGAATAGACTAGATGACCTTGCAGACCTTTCCCATCTCTGAGTCCTGATATTTACATCTTTGCCTTTTTGTTATCATTTTTCCCCTAAGTAGTTTGTAACTGAACAAGGCAACATCCTATTTCCTTGACGCTGGCTGGGGATTCTTTCAAAGCTGCGGTTCTTCCTCAAGGCTGGCCTAAGTGAAATTGGCCTTGACAGTCCAACTGCCTTATCCTAAACAGAGAGTTTCCAATGTGCTTTTAAGGCAACAAGATCTCTCATTCAAATGGGCAAAAAAGGGAGGGGGAAAGGAATACAGCAAGACAATGGAGGATAGTTTCCTCTAAACAGAGTCTGGGCTTTATGGGGATGAATGCCAAACACATATCAAATCAAAAGACCGGCACATTGATAAAGACACATCTAATTTAAGCCAGAAAGATCTATTCCCTTTGCTGCACTGCTGTACATCAGAAGTATTTATTTAATTTTTGGTCAGTTCAGTGGCTATAGAAAAAAGGAAAAGAAAAGGAAGGCAGGAGGCAGAAGGGAGGGAAATTTAAAGATCAAAGGGCATGGACTGAAAGGGAGAGAGGAAAAAATGGAGTATCAGGTAAGGTGCAAGAAGAAAACCTTGAGCATTGCCAGTGCAATACACACACAGTATCTGTGGAATTGTTTTCAGACCATATCCTTGCTCTTGTGGTATTGCTCTTGTATAACTCTCTTGGAGAATAAATGTGCATCACTGTGTTAGGAAAAACATTCACCAAATTGTTGAAATATGTAAAAAACAAACAAACTAGGCCTTAGAGAAGTATATAGTGATAAGAGTTTATTAATCTCATGCTGGCTGGGGCATTCTAGGAATTGTAGTCTTAAAGGGTGATCTTGTGAACATCTCAGCATTTTGGACCAACTGGAGCTTCTGGACACTCTTTAAAGGAAGTCTCATGTAGACCATGTAAAAGTTTTCGTTGTTGTTGTTGTGTACCTTCAATTTGTTTTGAACTTATGGGGACCCTATGGTGAACCTATCATGGGTTTTCTTGGCAAGTCTCTTTAGAGGCTGAGAGAGTGTGACTTGCCCAAGGTTACCCAGTGGCTTAACATGGCTAAGCCAGTAATTGAACCCTGGTCTCCAAAGTCCAGTGCTCCAACCACTACATCATGCTGGCTCCTAACAGTTATCTAGATGAAATCCAGAGTTTGAAGCATTGCACTGCCTCCCCATGGACCCTGGAGTACTACACTCCCCATTATTGCCTCCATCCCCTCAAATTTGAGGGGGGGGGGAGTCCCCCAAGCCCATGTGTGTTATTATTGACTATTTCACCATGCTTTTTGGGTGTGCGATTTTGTCCTCCCTTTTCACCGTTAGACCACAATGTCAGGAAATATCTTTTAAAATAACAAATAATATTTCACAGAAGCTTGGAAGCTGTTGTTCACCACTTGGAAGCAAAAAATAGATTTTTGCTCCCTTGGTTAGAGAGACAGAGAGAGAGAGAGAAGAATAGCCTTTGGGTTACATGCCATTGGCCTCACCCATGTAGTAATCCAATCAAGATGTAGCTAAGATGTGTTGGACAGTACCTTGCATATCGCAAAACTGGCAGATGCTGAGTGCACTTGAAACTGATGGTAGTTCTATCTCAAATACTTACATTGTCAACTACTTGCAGGTCTGGTTTAGTAATCGTCGAGCTAGATGGAGGAAGCAAGCTGGGGCGAATCAACTGATGGCTTTCAATCACTTAATCCCAGGCGGATTTCCACCAACTGCTATGCCAACGCTGCCAACATACCAGCTATCAGAATCCTCTTACCAACCCACTTCTATTCCACAAGGTATTGGAAGAAACATACATTCTTCTCGGATAGTGCTAATTAAAAAAAAAAATTCTCTGTAGTTTTTAACAGCAGCAAAGCTATAAAACAACTTTGTAGGTAATGTTTGCATCACTAAATACTTCTCATGTAGCAGGGAGGATTAAGGCAAAGGTATATGTACATGTAGTCACTGGCATGGGCTGGGTGCCAGCACTGAAAAATAGTCATAATGGAGAGGAAGGAACTGGCAAAACTACTGCTGAGTATTCCTTGCCTAAGGAATGAGATTAATGGGGTCACCATAAATCAACAGGTGGCTAACAGGCACATACATTCACATACAATAATTTGTTAAATTCATTCTCAAAGGAAGCAATGAGCAATTTTTGCAATTTTTGCTAAAATTAAGTGTAGTTGAAGTTTTGTGCAGTTTTCAAAGACTGCACAGTTTGGGATTTAGTCTACACAAATTTTGTATGTGGGTTTTGTGCATGTGTGCACGTGTGCGCGTGTGTGTGTATGCCCAAAACCAGCATTTTCTACACATGAAGGAAGAGTTTTTGTACATAAAATGTTTCTATAGAGAAATATTCCTGTACATAAATATTTTTTTCTGGGCTGAAAATCCTTTCTCCCCCCTAGGCATTTTGTATTAAGGATTTATACTGTACAAGATTGACATGCATTTTTTTTTTTTTGGTACGGAAAACAATTTTCTGCACAGAAATGTCCTGTGCAGAAAATGCTGGGTTTTTCCTTTCTTTTTTTTTTGCACAAAAACTCATGTGAATTTTGCTCTAAGTCCCAGACTTGAGGATTCTCATTAATCCAAGATTCTTGTCAGGGAAGAACACACTTTTATCTTGAGAAACATTTTCAGTATTTTTGAATATTATACTCATACCACATAATAGCAGCTCTTTCAAAAAAGAAAAGAAAAGAAACACTTCAGGGGGCATTTCTGTGTCTTTTCCCTACAAGTATAAGATCTGCCATGATTATCATGGAATTTGCTTCTCCAAGAAACTCTGTTAATTACATCTCTCTATAAATTAATATTAAATAAATAAATCTATAGGAAAGGAATAACAGGGATATTTAATACAGAATCCTAAGCACCTTCACTATCCAGCTATTACCAAAGTCTGAGTGGAACAGGAAGTTGTACAACTCAGTCCTAGGTTTCAGTAGGAATAAATCAAAAGTGATTAATCTTGAATCAGTATTGTCCAATTCCACTATTTGGTGTATGGCAAGAATCCTATTATCATATGTTATGCTAATATTTTAGCAATCTGTTGAGTTTTCTTTTAAGTGCTTTTCTTTCCCACACAAAAGAACCAAATCATTGGGTTTACATACACTCTTGCCTTTCTCCCCAGTTTGTTTCATTCTTCAGTTCACAAACCATAGTTTATCTGTTTTGGTTAGAGTTTTCCTGAACCAGGAAGTGAACAAGACAACAGAAGTGCACGAAGTGTGGTGATGGAAGAAGTGTATAAACCTGAGACATTACTCTGATGCTCCAAACATGCTCTGCCATTACATGTGAACTAAACCAGAGGGATGCTTAAAAAAAAAGAGTCATTTGAAATAGAAACCCCTCGTCTAGTTATTGTTTGATTTGTCAGTCTTTGTTAATGTTGGATTGTGCCTGGATAATCGGGAAAATCTGCAAATTGGTCCTTTTTTTTGCAGCTGTATCAGATCCAAGCAGTACAGTTCACAGACCTCAGCCTCTTCCACCAAGCACTGTACACCAAAGCAGCCTGCCTTCAAACCCAGAGAGCAGTTCTGCGTACTGCCTCCCGAGCACAAGGCATGGATTCTCCAGCTATACAGACAGCTTTGTGCCTCCGTCTGGGCCCTCCAATCCTATGAACCCTGCCATTGGCAATGGCCTTTCACCTCAGGTCAGTCCTACTTTTTCAGACACAGGATTTGCTGTATACTCAAACTAAATCGTCTATTCCCCAAGGCCATAGTGCAATGATTTGCCAAATTTAAACCATAAAGTATTCTTTATATAAGCCACATGATTTCAGTTTACTTGTTTCCTTTTCCTCCTTTCCTACCGACAGACTCAAAAGTCATAGCTTATATTTAGTTTTAGGCAATGTTTTATAATGCAATCATGAAGTCTTTCTGCTTGTATTCAATTGTCAGGCATTTCTGATGTGCTGCTTTTTAAAATTTTTTTTAAAAAGGTCTATTCCTCTCATCTTTTTTAAACCCTCAAGAGTAACTGATTTGGCCTTGATCCTTTGTCAGCTTGTAGTGAAAATAATGAAGAAAATATGTATATATTTTTCCCTAGCTTAACTTAACCCTACAAGTAGAAAACAAGTTACTCTTGGCTCAGATGGTGAGCAATGCACAGCAGGCTGAGCTATAATCAAGTTATAAATACATAAATTAAAAGCATTACTGCTCTCTGGAAGCCTATAACTGTACTTGAAGGATATAATTGTTTTCCTAATTTGCATGAGCTTTCCTTGGATGATCATGATAATAAATTGCCTTGATAATTGAGTGTCAAAAAGGTTGGTTAAATTTCTTGCTTCTGGCATCTGCCTTAGGGTTGACATTATTAACGATTGCTAAAATATTTGCTAGTTTATTTTATTAGTCTGGATTTAGCACAGGTATTTAGGGGAGCTGTCCACTGAATTCTGATCAAATGTCACAAAAGAGGAGGAAAGCAATCTATAATTACAATCAGGGATCTCTTCAGGGCTGAGATAGAGAGTTTTAACAGCTTTATCTTCCCTCTGCTCTTTCTCTCTCTCTCTGTATTTAAAAAAAAAAAACAGAGGGGAGCTTGGAATGACACAAATGAAAAGTGAAAAGACAATTATACTCAATTACACACTAATCACTGACTATCACCACTGCCTAAGCAGTGAGAGGGCATTCTAATAGGCAGAAAATGAGATTTTAATAGCACAAAGGGTGGCCAAAATAACGCCTCCTATATCTTTGCCTCCTTCGTTTGCTTCAACTTGTGGTTTGCATCTTGAGAGTACACTTCCTGGTTTCTGCACCACGGTGATAACTCTGTGCAGCTGAAGAGTTCAAAGGCAACAGAGTTGAAAAGAATGAATAGCAAAGGCAATGAAATAAACATTTTTGCCTAAAGGCAAGAGTTCATAAACCCCTTTTTTTGTAACAGTAAATGTAATTAAGTTTCAGGGATTCCTATAGCACATACTGGGATAGGAAACTTTATGGCTTTAGACTTTAGTAGGGGGAAAAAAACTGGAGAGACCAATATGAAAACAAGTGGATGCATTTCCAGTAAGACTTTAATTAAGATTGGTTTTGAAGAATCTCAGTTTTTAAGTGAAGTTTTCAACAAAAGGCTTGACATTTTATTATGCCGTTAGACTCACAGTTTGCAGTGTTCCTGTGGTTTAGATATAAAACATTTCTGGGGTTTGGAGTTAATCCATCAAAACTAAGCAAATGCCATTGTCTTTGATGGGGAAATGTTCTTTTCAATGAAAACAAAATTATGACACAGTAGAAAGAAAATGATGCACCATGGCAGAACTGGTCTATGACATTTGATCTGTCCAAGTGGGATCTTGGACATACACAAGCCGATAACAGCCATCTTCCTGCTAAATCAGTGAATTGCTTATTGACCGTTAACATTACCAAACGGGAAGACTAGAAGTGATCAAATTGGAACAGGCTGTGGCTCATTGCTAAGAAAGCCTGCTTTCTTACTAGAGGCATGAAATTGAAGGGTTCATTGCTATGGATCAGAGACGCCCTTTCAGATTGCATTTGTGGAGCAGTAGGGAAAAGGGGGAAAAGTTCAATGCAAAGCAGAAGATTCATAACAACATTCAAAGACCCACTCTTGGCAATATTCAGTATTGTGATTGTGAAAAGGCTATGTATTCCAATACAATTTGTTGTGGTTCTTTTCTTTTTAAAAAATAAAAGCTCAGTTTAGAAGTAAAGCAATATTATCAAAGTAGGCACAGCTTTTGAAATATTATGATGTAATTCAAAGTTTGAAAACAAATAGATGCCAACCAGAAACAGTGAAGGACCAAAGTGCTACAAATTCAATCTAGCTGTGATATATACCAGTACTAACTGGGAGGACTCCGGATTCCTGATAAATGAAGAAATCTTTATTTGGAAGATATGCAGAGTGCAAACACAAACACACACACACAATAGCAATTCAAACATGCATACAGAATACAGAGCTAAATGAAACGGAAAAGTGAAAGGGGATAGCAGAGTTTTAAGGGTTGCAATGGGGTTATATCAAGCTCTCTGAAGAGGAGACTGTGGAAGTCTAGAGCGACTCAGCGGGGGGAGGGAGGATCTGAGGTAACAAAGAACATACGCAGAGTGTGGGTGTGTATGCGTCCTGGGCTGTGTGCACAGTGGCTAAGTTTTGAGGACATATTTCATACAATCATGATCATAAGAGCCATCCAGTATAACCCCCTGCCAAGCAGGAACACCAGTCAAAGCACCCCCAACAGATGGCCATCCAACCTCTGTTTAAAAACCTCCAAAGAAGGAGATTCCACCACACTCTGATATACCTTAGAATTAGCCCAAGGCATTGGGCTATCTATGCAGATAACAAGAGCAAAATGGCTTGCTCCAGAAATCTACAACAGGATTCTGGACTGGTTGATGGTGTTAACAAAAGCAAATTAACCGAATCCCTTCCCTAGAGGGTGCCTGAACAGTTACCTCCTCATCTTTGTCCTAGAGGGAGTGGACAGGAGACAGAGTGTCTTTGTGTCACATCATTCAAGATGGCTGCAGAGAAAGTTCACTCCTCTGCTCAAAAATAACAGATAACAGCAAAATTGTATCAGCAAAATTTAATCCCACTCCACACACACACACACACACACACACACACACAGCTACTGGGAGGAGGGCAAAATGCAGACATTCCTCCATAAGAACTCTGCCTCCCAAATGAATCACACCCATCCTTTCTAGACCTATAACTCTTTCCCCTGACTAAAGAAAAAGAAAAGAACATCCAAGCAGATGCCTTTTCCTGACCAAGTTTTCAGAATCTTATTGCTCCATACAGCACCATTCTTTGTTTTTACTCACACTGCAGCCTATGTTCAGTGAGGCCTATTCAGTATTAATACTGAAGGATACCCAATAAAGAAAGGTTAAGGTTACCCCAATGAGTGATGGGTGTAAAGATCTTGTACACCAAGTACAGTATTAGTTAATCTGAAGGAAGAGCATATGGCAGCAATGTAAAGAAGTGAGTGCATAAACCCAGGTGAGGGAAATGGTTATTCATTCAGCTCCTGTCCAACCTGCTATCTGAAGCACTTGTTTCAGTTTGCCTTATAGTAGCAGCTGTACCCCTAAGGGGGTGTGTGTGGGCAAATCCCCTAATCTTTGGTCAGCAGGGAATATGACATTACTTGCCACACACACACACTTGGATTTCCCTGTTCTCTCTGAAATTAATTGCAATCCCATAGTAACTGGATGGTATATGAATTTTCCTAGTGACCATGTGTTGTTATGAGCTAGCCATATTGTAAACCAAAGTATTTCAGGGTGCCTTACTTCTGAATGAGCAATTCCCATTAGCTTTATGAAAGACTGGCTCCTCTTGGAGACAAAAACAGCTAGAAATGTTTTTAATATACACAGTTCAACACAACCACTTGTGGGTTTGTACTCTCCTTGGGAGTTGCTAGAGGGACTGTCATGATAAAAGCCTGCACTTCCAGATCTGTCGCTGCAGCACAGTGTGTAACTGTACTGTATACAATTTGCTACCTTATTCTTAGTGTACAAGATCTTTGCACTGCTGTAACCTGCCATGATTCTCTGTGAATGGGAGGGC